>NW_008583544.1:0-26815 GCF_000691845.1 Merops nubicus | reverse complement strand
GGGAAAGAGAGTAAGCTCTTCAACTGGGGAAACACCTGGAAATGCATTAAAATCATCAGAAAACATTAATTTCTGTTCCTGTGTAAGGGAGTTTGGTTTCAGCACCATAAACAAATCAATCACAGGGGAGTTGTTTTAAATCAATCAAGATTTTGGCCCCCTGAAAGCAGGAGAGCTATAGGTCCACTTTCCTTGGGTGGTAGTATGATGTCACTACACATGCATGATCTCTGCAAAGTCAGTGAAGCTTCACTGATTTGCAGGAGCTGAGAGGCTGAGAACCTGCTCTGCATGTTTGTGGTGCAAAAGGGAACGATGTGATTTACAGGCTCTTCCCTTTACTACACCAACCACCCTGCACAGTTAGTTCAACTAAAACCTTTTACAATATCTGAGCTTTTCTTGTCAATTAAGGCTTTTCCCAAAATAGGTAGTATCTCTTATTACTCCCAACAGCCGTTTCCCTAAAAAGTGTGTTGAATTTTTATATCCTTTATCCAAGGAAGACAGTGATTTTCAAGATACAGGACAAAGACAAATGAGCAGGCAATATTTTTATAGGGAATTCCATGCACTTGGCAGAGCTAATGAACTATACGCCCATTTCTAACTAAGGAGAAGTTACCAACTATTCTGGTGTGTGTACAAACATACATCTATATATGTGGCTATACAAATACATCATATTTGTAGCAAAGTGTATAATTCATATTTATTTCTTCATCTCAGTTAATCTGTCCTACAAGTATAAAATCTGGGACTCTCATTTTCTCACACTGTTTATTAAAAGTTTATTTTTCTCTTTGCTGTTTCTAATGGATTTCTAATGAAAGTAATTTTTAGTGGCTTTTCCTATAGAACCGAAATTTGGAATTTAGATAAATACCATCAAGTAATTTCTGCACACAATGTCTTCTTTTCATGTGATGCTGGGATTGCATAAATAAACACCTGAAGTTTTTTGAAGATTCTTGAGCGTAGCCATAATCTCTATCTACTTATAAAGTTACTATAAAATATATGTGGTGTTTAACACACAAAGTGCTTGGTGTGTGTCTTAGCACAATTTTATGAAAGAATGATAGAAAGGTTGTTTTTTTTTCTGTGCATTACCCACACTTTATACTTTTCCTTTCCTCATCGACCCATACTATAATGCAAATCAATGATGACTGTTTAGGGTAGATTTAGTAGAATTAGTCTTAACAGCTAGTTTATTTATACACAATTAGTTTAAATGGAGAAGAAAATTAGGTAGGCTAGATATGGGAGTATTTTCCAGTCCATTTATGTGTGAGTCTCCTCCCTAGGGTACTTCTGTGAGGACAATGCCTATGTCATTATTATGGCTATTGATTTCCTGGGTTTTCCTCTTGCCATCCCTACTATTGATGACATTCTGTCCTGAGTGGCTAGACCAACCTCAGACAAACTGGAATGTCCTGAAAAAGCTTTATTATTACATCTTCAGTTCTGTATGTAGTATTGGAAATGAGTGAAATGTCATTTCCTTTGTTTGAGGCTCTCTCTGAAACTTTCATATTGGTTTATAGTTTCCTGTGAACTTGGCCAGGTATTGGTTTGATTAATGGATCATTATTCAGATGAGCACCCACCATCAATAGTAAGGATATAACTTATCTTCCCATAAAGCTGTAGAGAAGGTAGATATAAATAGTAATAAAAGTTGCTGCAGCTCATCATTGTTCCTAAACTTGTGGTATAACGTAGTAAATGGGCATGCAGTCAATCTTAAAAGAAATTTCCAACAAAACGTGGGTCATCTTTTCAGCCCACCACTGGATTTTTTCATAAATTGCAAGTCAGAAAGTTCCTTTTTATTTCCCACTGGATGACATGTAATAGCTGCTATATTTCTAATAATTTTCCATTATAATAGGTGAGAAGGTGTGAAAATCTGAGGCAGAAATGGTTGAAGAATTTTTAGGAAAACAATTTTTAGCCTCAAAAAAGAAATCAACTTTTAAAATGAAAACTTGTGAAAGGCAGTTGATAGGAAAGATTTTTTTTTTTTTTTTTTTTTTTTTGTGAGGAAGGTTAAAAGTTTAGAACTTTTGAAACCTTTTTACATAGGGTAGGTGAACTATTCTGTTTTGGAAGAACAAGTCTAATTATACTGGCAAAATTAAATACAAGCTGAAATAAAAATTAAGCCTTTCATTTATTATAAATTGACTTCTCATCTCCTTTACCAGGTTGCAAATGGTTTCAGTTTTGATCTTAGATGCAGAGCAGAAATTATTTTTAGTATCACAAAAGTCTTCTGGGTTTGAGAGAATTTTCTAACTTTAGATTTTCTCCATTGAAACTTCAATTCAGGTATAGAGTTCAGATGAACAGGGACTAAAAAATTACTTATTTTTTCCCCTTTTCTGGTGTTATTAGATTTATGATGTAAGGTTTCTGTTACTGTAGCTTAAATACCACAAGTACAAAGGATGCTTTTTACTGTTTCTTAGGAGAGGGGAATGATGGATTTGTTTGGGATCTGCTCATGCTCCTGCATACCAGAGACAAAACTGAGACTTGTGCTTCTTGCTATGGTTTTGAGTTTCAGGAAGAAGGTGCTGAAAAGTCTGTGTTCATAGCACAACCCACTACACAAGGATGGTATCTCCTTTGAAATGAACTGCCTGAAGTGAAGAGGGTTAAGAAAGACACAATTATTTTACCAATGACATAAAGTAGGATAAGAAACGTGAATGAATAGAGCAGTATCAATTTCCAGAATGCCAGCGTGTTTCCATGAAACACACAGACAACCACGGCTGTTAACAGTTAACTAACCATAGAGTTCAGAAAAGAAACCTAAAGCTTTTCAATCAAGGTTCTGATGAAAACAATAATATCCTAAAGACACCATGTAGATTTTATGAGTTACCCCCCCACACAAAAAAAGACTGCCTGCTAAGACCAATAATAACACAATGAAGACAACTTAACAACCCCTGAATTCAGAAGCAGTCAAATCATCAAAAGATGCAGAAAAAAGATTCTCTATACAAACAATATAAAAGGCTTTGAAACTTCTGCCAATTATATCAACTTCATGGCAACCAAAGGAAATGAGCTCAACAGCTTTCTATATCAGTTGGCTTGTTTTATACTTTCATAAAAACCCATATTTTTTATCTGTAATTAAAAGCTTTCATGTTAGATATTACAGAGGAAAACAAGAAGTTATATACATATTCTTGAACTACATTTTCAAGTTATGACCTTTTTCAGTTGAGCAGAGTTTTACTGATGTGTGAAATAGAAACAATTAAATAGGCTATCAGATAAATTCTGCTCATTAGTAACAGGTTTTGAAATACTGGACTAGACTGATCAAAGAGAAAACTATCATTTGTCTATATATTCTAATTTTAAGTGTTTTATAAAATACATGTTTTATAAAATGAAACATGAGGTGAGTAGCTATTCAGTTTGATTTTTTTATTTTCTTTTCCAACCACAAAAAGCCTATGCTAAAATTATTTATCTTGGAAATTTAAGGACATAAGGAAAGAAGGTCTGGTGTCAGAGTCACTCATGCTACTGCCTTGCTTGTGTTGCCTCTTTTTCTTATGCACTGAAGGCAACAATGTCCTACAGGAAAATTGGCTAATCATTCAGTTAAAAGTGTATCATAAAATATGCACACAGAGGAGCTTGGAAGACTAAGTCACATTCTTAAGTGTGTTAATACTTGCAAAAAGCTTCGTTCCTAATGTGTTTTGGAAAAAAAAAAAGTAAAAATCAGGATGTTTTCTAACAGTAATGTTATCTAGCCCCAGTATTATCTGAATCCCTCAGCTTTCACCGTTGTGTGGCACAGATTTCCTCACTTGGCTCATATTTTGCAAGACCAGTAGGTAAGGTGGCGTAACCCAGCTTCTCTCCCTTTCCATCCTTCAGTCAGTTACTACTGTAGCTATTTAATCTCTTCCCCAGTGGAAACAAAATTTACAAAATCAAGTATTGTACTAGCAAGTAGTTTGATCCAACCACTTTCTGCCATCCACCTCCTGGAGCACAGAAAGGTGAATCTCCACCCTCCAGTTATGTATCTTATAATAACTAGAAGCACCCTCCACAGTGCCATGGACCCAACGTTCAACCTGGCAAGCTACTTCTAAATTAATACTGTAAATAAACAGCTACCAATGTGAGACAGTAACCTCTGTGCCTGATGAAATGGTGAGTTGACTGTACCTATGAGGTACTTGTCATGATATTTTGCTCGACCCTCTAAGATTTATTTCTATAGAAAAAAAAAAACAAAACAATCAAACAAAAAAAAACCATAAAGCAGTTTTTCAATGAGTTTTTGGAGGAGATAAATTTAGGCCAGAATTTTTTCTTTTATCTCTCTGCAATCAAGAGAGATATCAAGAATATCTCTGTGCCATGATCTTCTTGCCTATTGAGTTTCATTCAATACACTCAAGGTAGTAAGGTCTGGTATAAGGATGATAGTAAAACTGTATCACATGGAATAAATATTTGAGAGAGGATGATATTGACTCTGTATATTGTTTCCATTTTGAGATTCAATATTTCGAGAGGAGGATGTTTTCCCTATCAACTCTTTTCACTAAGAGAGCTGTAGAAGAACTCATTCTTACCTAACATGACTGAACAGAAATCACTGCAGATCAGTTGCTAAAGTTGGATATTAATTTTGTAATGAATGTTAGGACCATAACTTGCAAGGACAAGAGCAACCTACTAGCATTCAGAAAATGGCAGTGAGCCCAGAAAGCACTTAAGGTCTAATCCTACACTATTAAAGTCATTTCTCCTACTGACCTTAATACTACAAGTTCAAGAATCTTGATACAACCTTCACTGGGCAAAGCTGAAGTTTGTAGGCATTACTTATATTTAAACCAGAGGAGTTGTATTTATTTCCTTGCAATGACCAAATTTTGATAGTAATGTACTTTTTTGGATGTTTCTGATAGGATCATTGATGTCTTAAAAGTTCAGCAATATTTTGGGTAAACAGGTACTAATAGTGCTACACTTGGGAAGCACAGTCAGAGTGTTTTAACTATTGATATATGTGAGAAACATGTCAATAAAAACATCTTCGTTTTAAAACATAGTTATATATCAAAAAGAAGACTGTCTGAAAAGACAGTTTTACTATTTTACCATGGTGTAGATATAAAACCCAGAGGTGGCTTATGGCTATTTCACAGTAAGTTGGGCCAAAGCAATTTTTGAGAAGACCAGTGAAAATCACATTATTGCTGGTTCTGTGAAAAATGAAACCACTGGATCTGCTTCATATTTTTTACGCTTTCCACACAAAGAAAATATATATAGTGATTTTTTTTTTCCACTTTGTTCAAGTGAAAAATAGTCACTGCTGTGAAAATGCCAACTGTTCTCTGCAAAATTAATGACTTTTCACATGGAGAAGAAGAGTGAAAATAAGTGATTCTTCCAGCAGGGCACTGGAAATACTGGGTAGCTATTATTTGCTATGTTAAGTTATATACCATTTTGTCCAGAAGTGATTCTACAGGAAAAAAGGGACTTTATTGAAACATTATACATTACACAAATTTACATGTTCTTCTGAACAGTCCCAGGAACTGGTGTTGGTAGCCTTATTTCTAAGTTTATAACACAGTTATTAAGGATAATGGCTGAAACACAGCAATGGGGAGATCTGCAACTCCTACACTTCTGATGAAAAATATCTTCTGGTTTTATCGTGTCGTTATTTAGTGTTCCCCTCACCCCCCTACACCTGAAATACAGGTATAGGTTATCTCAGGATGATCAGAAAATGCCACAGATGTTTATTCTTCTAGTTGCTTCTAAAGCACTGGGACTCTTCATTAAAAAGACAGCCAGAGCAAAGCAAAAAAAGATAAGCCACCAAGGTACTTTCCAGGAAGCTTTTCTTGTAGTTGCCAGGGAGATGCTGCACAAACATAAATGGGATTTTGATTGAGAGGGTAGATGGCCTGTACAATTGCAAACAGGAAAAGAAGTTCATTGTATTAGAGGTTAATTCTGACATGGTCATTTATAATGCAACTCTTTGTACAGAAGGCATTAAAACAAGTCGTAGACATGGCAACAAATATGATCCATCTTGTAAATCAGAAAAGGGAATGAAATACAATTTGGAAATTATCTTCTAAGTGCTTCAAAAAGTGATTAACCTTGCAAAGAAAGGACGGTAGTAAACCATTTCTAATCCAAATTGTTTAGTTCTGCATTACAGGCACATGGTGCAGACCTGTAGTTCTCAGCCTGTGGTTCATGCAGAGGCACATTGTTTTGCTCAGCCTAATCTCCTTTGATTGAAGGTAAATTGCAAAAAAAAAAAGGAAAAATAGGAATAATTTTAGATTGTACCTTAACCTCTTTGCTCTCTTTCACTAGAGTATAAGAACAGCAAGGGGACAATAAGAAGAAGCAATCACCTGAGTGCCAGGCCAAGAAATAAACTTCTTCTTAGCCTTGATTTTTTAAGATTTCTTAGTTTTTCTGTGTACTTTTATTCATTATTTTTTTTCCCCATTGAGCAATACTGTGCTATGTATAATTAGTTGCCTTTTACTAGCAGAAAACTATTAAAAGCACCAACAATGTCAAAATCAGGTAACACCTGAAATAATGCTACCTCCCGTGTGTCTTTTTGCTGTCACTCATAAACAGGTCATTGAGTGGTGTCTCAAATATGTCTGATCTAATTAACCTCTATATCCCTTTTAAAATCTTTACACTTTTACTCAGGACAGTTTCTTTGCCTTCTTTAACCTGACACTGTTCAAAAATCAGAGGTCAGGACTTATTGTCAAGTCTTTCTCCTTGGTGCCCATGTTCTCACTGACTCATGGACTGTAATGCATTTATGTGTAGAACAGCAAACAATGCCAACTCATCTGAATAATACCTTTTAAAGAGGCAAGCTGGGTCTTTTCTAGATCATGTTGCTTGAAGATAAATATAAATTATAAATCTAGATGGTCATATAACATTATTTAAAATAATATTTTTTTTAAAAGTTTATAAATAATGAAATAAATTCTTTTTGGGATATTTAATAGATCCAGACCTTAATCCTGCCAGCAGCTTTGTATCTTCAGATACTTCAAATTGCTATCAATTCTTATTGGACTCTACAATATTGCAATATAAAAACATCCAGCTTCAACCAAAAATATATATTCCTGATCTAAATATCTACTTTGTTTGTGCTATGTAACTGGAAAATCCAATTTTACTTCCTACCGTTCCTTGAGGTGTAACATGTTTCTGAAAGCTAAGGCAAAAACCAGAGATGTAGTCTCCCTATTAGTTCAGATGGTGTGAAAAATGACTTGAATATTCCTTTATGCTATAAACAGTAGAAAATTAATGTCCTTTTAGTTCAGCTGAACTTCAAGGTGAAAGAATGTCTTTTTCTTTGTAGAAAGGTCTTCCACAATAATAATCATCACATTGCCTCCTAAACTAGAAACCTGTAAGATGTCAGTCATACCACAGCTGAATATTCCCTGGAATACTGAAATCTAAGGAAGAGCAACTAAAGCAGAGACTGCACTTGTGGGCTTTCTGACCTGTCTCACATCTTTCAGGGCTGTATTTGGGAAGAGGGAGGAAGGTATTATAAATAACTCTGGGATAGGTTTGCCAGCTGATCTGGTCTGTACAACAGTTTTGTTCTAGCTAAATGTTCTTTTTTTTGTCCTTTTGTCCTTTCTACTCTAAAAACACAAGATCCACAGGACTACAATGCAAAATATAAATAGATTTTTCAGTGAATGAATCACTAAATACTTTCTCTCTCTTGGTCGGGAATAATATTTATAGGAAAATGGTTGTACTTTACTAAATATGGAACTACCTCTCTTGCATAAACAACGTTTGAATGACAGCCCCAGTACTAGGAAACATTTAAGCAAGTGTTAGAAATGAGGTTGAACAGTAAATTTGTTCTGACATGGAACAAGTTGAGCCTTGGAAGTCTAGACAGCCACTTATATTTGACAGCATTGTGCTCTTCCTTTGACAGTAGTAGTTGCAAAAAAATATCATGGTATTGTACCATGTAATAATGCAATGGCTTCCCCCTCACAAATTAATTACAGAATTTGAGAACATGCATGCCATACAGATGACCACGTATGATATCAGGTGTTTAGCACTGTGTTCCATAAAACTTACACATTTTTGTTATCACTAATCAATATATGGTGTTATTCAACAGGAAGAAATATAAATCTTATTCAAAGAGACCTTGGAATGGTGCAATCTCATGGTTGAGGTAAAAAAGAAAAAGAGATGTCAGCCTCTGTTGCTATAATTAAAGACAGACTTGTCCTGACCCTTACTAGAGCCTGTGCATGCTCTAATCACAAGAGTGCACATCCCAGAGAAAGCTTTTTATATCTGTTTCTTGTATTATTTCAGCTAAGGTGGTAACTGTAGAAAATAAACCTTTTGCTAGCTGAAGACAAGAATCACTACCTTGTATTGATAGCAGGCAGCAGGAAATGTGGAATGTATACTGCATTGTGTTATACAATTGAACAGAATGAGAATGGAGTTGCTTAACTGGCAGAATTCTTAAACTTCAATGCAAATAGAAGAGAGACAACTGGTGCAATACCTCTGCAATTATATGAAATATTTTCATTAATAAATCTTTCATCTTCAATGATAATTTGCAAAAGAAGACATCTTTAACTGGTAATATTATATATGTATACGTCTATAATATCAAGTCTGAGTGACTGGTAAATAAGGACTGAAGGGAGAAACAGAAAGAAGCTGATATTTTTATTATGCTTGCTAGGAAATAATATTAATAGAAAATTAGCTTATGCAATTATTTTTAAATTAAAATAAATGACACTTCAAGGATTACTTCTGTTTTTCCTATGTTTATTTTAAAATATTATATTCAGTTTTTTAATACAAAACTTCTTCCTCGGTTTTTAGATAGAAAAGTATTCATGGAACAAAGACCATTTCTTTCATTATTAAGTGTTATTTTCTACCTGCACAAAAGGGAAATTTTAGGACCATGAAGATGGTTAAGTCTGAAGATGGAGTGTCTGACATGAGAAGAAGCTGAGGGAGCTGGATCTGTTTAGCCTGGAAAGGAGAAGACTCAAGGCAGGCATCATCTTATCTATGATGGGAAGAAATGAAGAAGGTACTTCAATAGTATCTAGTGACAGGACAAGAGACAATAGACACAAACATAAATACAGAAAATTCCTATACAACTCTTTCTCCTGTGAGGGTGGCCATACAATGGAGCACGTTTCTCAAAGAGGCTCTGGAGTCCCCACCCTTCTGATATTCAAAACTCAACTGGACATTGTGCTGTGCAAGCTGCTCCAGCTGACTCTGCTCTGACTGCAGGATTGGACTAGATGGTCTCCAAAAATTTCTCCCAACATAAAATATTCTGCATTTTGTGATTCTATGAAAATTATTTTTACCAACTTCACTGCACATGCAGAAAACACACAACACAATGCAAATCATCTGTTAGCTGAGGTGGTGGAATGTGGGGAATTTTCCATGTAGAGTTCGTACTTGAAAACATATAAAAGAAATTAATATCCAACTATATCTTATGGTTTGGGTTTTAAAATATTTTAGTTAAGAGGTAGACACTATTCTTGAACAGTTTCTTTTTACATTACAAATATATTATGATTTTTTTTCATATTTCATTATTTTTTCCCTGAACCCTAGTTCTTTCTTCTTGAAAACTGATGTAGAGTTTCACCAAGATCTTCACCAAGAACAGAGATTCTTAACCTCTATGGGTAACCTACTACAATGTTTTACAGACTTCTTTGGAAAGAATTTTCCCTTATATTTAACCACAATTTCCATTACTCCACTTGTCTGTTGCCCCTCATTCTTCTGATGTGTCCCTCCAGGAACACGTCATAAACCATCAGCAGTACCAGTGACTATGCACCAGGGCAAACTTTAACTCATGGACTAGACACCCCTCAAAAAAGATTAAGTGGTGGTGACACAATATGTCACTGCCAACTAATCAGATAAGAGTATGAATGCAATCTCTCAGCCTGTTCCAACTGCCACGTAATGAAGAACTTTGTTCAAACAATACCTTTTGGTAGAGGCATGTAAATGATGAATTAAGAGGCAAAGCCCTAGTCCTCATGGGGGATTTCAACCACCCTGATATCTGCTGGAGGGACAACACAGCTAGGCACCAGCAATCCAGGAGGTTCCTGGATTGTGTAGATGACAACTTCCTCCTCCAAATGGTAGAGGAACCAACCAGAAAAGGTGCTATGCTGGACCTTGTTCTCACCAACAGGGAAGGGCTGGTGACCAATGTGAGGCTCAGGGACAGCCTTGGCTGCAGTGACCATGAAGCAGTTGAATTTAAGATCCTCAGGGCAGCCAGCAGAATGTATTCTAGGCTTACGACCCTGGACTTTGGGCGTGCAGACTTTGATCGCTTCAGGGATCTGCTGGCCAAAGTCTCGTGGGATGAAGCCCTAGAGGGAAGAGGGGCCCAAGACAGCTGGTCAGTATTCAAGGAGCACCTCCTCTGTGTCCAGGAGCAGTGTATACCAACAAAGAGGAAAGCAGGAAAGAATGCGTCCCTTCCAACCCTGACAGATTCTGATCTGTTTTGGCAGAGGACTTTGGAGCCCTGGTGGCTCGGTGGTTGGACTTGATGATCTTGGAGGTCCCTTCTAACCTAAATGATTCTATGATTCTAACTTAAACCTCTTTCATTGTTCCTCAGATTTATTATGCTCAGTGAAAGTGATCAGATGTAACTGAGTACAGTAGGTAATGTAAACAACTCAAACAGTTATAAATGGCAAAGGGACAATATTTTACCCTCAAATATGTAGCTTCATGTGATGGCATGTGAGAGGACTGAATTTTGAAGGAAGATCTTAAACCTGAACAATTTGGCTTGTGAGTTCACTGAGCCCATTAGGTACAGAACCTACTATTTAGGAACTTCAGAATTTAATAAAAGGGATCTGAAAAAAGGGAGTGTGGACTTTTTAGGTCAAAAGAGATTAGTATTGCACAGTAGCAGCAGATACAATGGGACTAGTTTAGAGAATATCTATGCAGAGCTGCATGCAGAGATAAGCATATCTCCATCAGGAACAAGATAAGCAGGTTTGTTTCCCAGCAGGGTCCACCAGACTCATAGAATTTCCTGGGACTAATGGGATATCAGCTCTCACTGCAGTTCACATTATATGCATAGATACAAATGCATGTGCAGGCACATACACACACATTTGTATGTATGAGAGCACACACAGATACATGTCAGAGAGAGTTAAACCAGTCTGCACTTTAGTTCCTGCTGCTTAACTTCCTCTGTTTCTGCACAAACAGCATCTTGAGAGTCTTGGGAAAAATAACAATTTATGTTTTCATTACCATGTTACACTCTTTTCCAGTTCCGCATGGTCACTAAGGTCTGGAAGGATCAATGCCAACCTGCTTTTCATTGCAAAGGTGTAGTGGAGATGTGGGACTCTTAGCTACAGCAAAGCATAGAACCCTACAGAGAAAGCATGCCTGGTGTAGCATGCTAGGCAGAGGCAAGATGCTCTTCAGAATACCGAAAATATTTGTGGTCATATTCTAGAAACAACAGTGGAAATAATTTTAGTGTCACTACCTAGATTTTAATCCTCTTCTTTAAAGGACTTCTGGCACAGAAGGAGAACAGGATTCAGGTTCAGATCAGGAAGAAATTTTCTCAACAGAGCCATTCTGTTAACTGGAAAATTTGGACTCTTTGAGGCTTGCAGTACAAGTCCTGTCATTTACTTACTACACTAATATGTTCTAAGGATGCTAAAAGAAAACTTCATTTGAACATTCATCACAAATGAAGAGAATCATTGAATCATGCAGCTCTGTAGAGGCTTTAAAAGCTGTATTTATTTGTTTTAAAAGTCAGCTTTCAGACAGCAAGTCATTCAGAGCTTTGTTTCTTTCATTCCACTTCAGTTCATTATAATTACATATTTTTATCTTGCAGACCTAATTCATACTCTACCATGGGTTCCTGTATGAATAACGTTTTATTCTTAAATGGTTTGAGATTATACATTATCTCAAACTCACATTTTTTCAGGCTTGTGTGGGTTTATACTATTTTATTTCTGAGGCCAAATCTAGTCTAATGCAAACCATCATGCTCCATTAATTTCAGTTTAAATATATTGATTTGCATCAGCAGATCATCAAGCCAATAGCATTTACTTGAAATTTCTCTTCATAATGCTTATGTTGGCAAAATTTATGTGGTGTATTAGAAAAAAAAAAGATGAAGATCAGGTGATAAATATTATGTGGGATAGAATGACAGTTAGAGGGTCTTTGCTGAAGAATGTGGAAATCCAGTGAAAAGTACAAAATATCAGCCTGAATAACTATTTCCCACTCGGTATGAATTTCAAGAGATATAAATGGAAATGAGAGAGAAGTTAACTTCCGACAGATGTTAGCAAGACTTTTTTCTCTTAGCATGTAATAAACATATGGAATGGCTTATCAGGCACTATTGCTGAGGCAAAACACAAGGCTCGTTCAAGAAACCATTAGATGCTGTTCTGAAGAAATGGAATACTTAACACGGATGAGCCCTGATGGGCTAATAGCCCTGACGGGTAAACCTCTCCAACTAAAACATTTTATGCTCTTATATTCATTCCAATGTAAATATCACTTTGTCAGCATCTATCCACTTCTTGGCTTGGTAGAGGTACTGTTTCAATTCCTCTTTTTGCACCAAGGAAAAAAGAGAAACCTTTGTTGTGCAGTTTTAACAAAAGAAGAGCAATGTCTGCAGCATAATCTTTCCCCCTCCTTTCCATCACATATAGCTGACTTACAGAAGCACAGGAGATCTGAGATGGCAGCAACTGAGTTGTATTTTTATACAGTATGGGATGTTCATATAGCTGAAGAAAGACTTTGAGAAAGTCACTCAAAGCAGCTTATGTCAGAAATGCTGGTTCTGAGCACTGGCCTCCAAATCAAAAGATGAAACACCTGCTCATGCTTTCTCTTTCTTTCCAAACCCCTAACATCTTCCCTGTTTTCATATCTGTTTCACAGTAGCAAGCAAAGCAGCTTATCAGAGCACATCTTACAGGACCATATGGAGACCACAGGTTTCTCAGCTGAATTATTCATCACACTGGTGTTCCTGAAGTAGATTTAGGATCCATTCGTTCGCTGATTTTCTTTTTCCAGTCTAAACGTAGAAAAGCACCAGGTAATACATTTTGTCTGTTTTGCCATGTGCTATCAGAGGTGGGAAACCCAAAACATCTAGCCAAATACATAATTTCTATGCTTTAACCAAAACATTACTTGATTTCAGTCTCAAAAAGACCTCAAAAATTCGCAAAAGCTTCCTAAGCTTGAAAAGAGCAACAAAAAAAATCGCTCCATCCTCCCCTCTCAACACTGATTGTTTCAGGTCGAACAGATTATTTCCTGTCTTTTTGGAACTACTGCTGAAGCAATAATATCAGCCCTCAGCACTCCTCTAATTGAAAGCAGCAGGATGTAACAGGCGTTTGCAGTTTCAAAGCCATTGCCACAGGTAAGCTGCTGCTGTAGGGAGATACCTGCTCAGGATCAGCAGGATGGGTAGGTGGTGAACTCACTCCTGAGTGGTGGACTCCTCATGTATCAAAGACTAAAGTAATGCCAATTCAGAAATGATAAGTTTTCTGAATTACAAAAAGTAGTTTGATCCTGGAAATAGTTGCACGGGTGGATGATGAAATGAAAACAGAACAAAAGAGTTGAGCAAACCCTAGTCAGGACAAAAGATCAGGAGAAGATAACAGTAAACTACAGCTTCCACAGCCATTCCTATCACAATAGAAACTACATTTATGTGTGTACTTCAAGTTAAAAACAAGGTGGAAGAGCCCTTTCCTCCCTCAGTTTGGTCTAAATTGCAAGTTACTCTTACTGATTTGCTTAACAACTTGCAAGCGCTCAGCAAAATGGGAAATCTTAAAGCAAACCAATAAATGTGCATTTTCTTTCACTAGAAATATCTGCTGGTTAATGTAAAGCAAACCAATAAATGTGCATTTTCACTAGAAATATCTGCTGGTTAATCAGAAATAACCATGCTTCTGATATTTCAAAAAAGTTCTAATGTTAATCACGATTTATTTTAAATATGTATTTAAAAAGAAAGCAAGTATTAAAAGAAGTTGTAATACTGAATACGCTCTTTGTAAAAGAGGCATAGAGGGGAATTTATTGCCAGGTGAAATATTCACAGGGGGTAGAGAATTGCACCTAATAACTTTGTCCTTGGAGTCAGACGGTAGCAACCTAGTTTAGATATAACAGTGGAGTACATTTCTAATGAGCATGTGCCATATTTTATTTCTTTATGTTACAAAGCAAATACATTTTGCTATAAGCTTTTGTTCCTTCTTCTATCCCTCCTTCCTATTTCTCTTTCCCCACTGTTACCAATACTACTTCTAACTGATGAGGATGAGAATATAGTTTTAAAATACTAAGGTAAAGGCAGATATTTGAAATGTATGTGAATTACAGTAGCTTTTTCACTTCCACCAGCTACATAATAAACAAACAAAAAAAATACAAGTACTATCACTCTTCCTTTTTTTTCTTTCTTTTTGTGGCATAATAATATAACCAGCTGATTTAAAGAAACCTTCATGTCATTGTACTGCACAGCTGGGTGTATGACAAAATGGTGAGCTAAGGCTGATTAAATAAGATTTCTCTTTGAAGCATTTGCCCATTACTCTAATCAGCAGCGTGTCTTACTTCAAGGATCATTTTCTGTGGCAGAACTTATGCCCTGTGCTCTCAGCTTCACTGGCTGCAGAGGAAGTCACAAAATAGTCACTTGAACCTGATTGGAAAGTTAATATATTAAAACTGAAAATTAGTAGAAGTGAAACTGAAGCTTAGTGAACTTCCACCTTGCAGATAAGGTATTGTTTTGCTGTGGGTTTGCAAACTCTGGTGTTGGTTTGTTTTAGTACAGGCTCATAACCCTCATATATTAACACCCTACAATTCTTACCATATATTTAGCTTGTAAAAATACTAAGAGAAAATGTCTGTGATAAAGAAAAGTTTCATTTAATTCCTAAAAAGTGAAGGAAGAAAGACTTTTCCAATGAGAAAGAGATGAATAATTAGGCTACCTTTGTAGTAATGAAGAGAAACATAATCAAGGAAAGTGATATTTTAAATACAAGTTTACAACATTCTAAAGATGTATTTTTTATTGTACAACTATTTGATTATGCACCATTACTGCTTCTTCTAGGTCGTGCACAGTGGAATATTGGACATCCTTAAATCACACCTCACAGATTAAACAATTGCCTTCTGCAGATTCCCTGTAAAAAGTAGCATTGAATGAACAACCTTCCCAGACCTTCTTTTTAGCAGTGTGCGACTGGTGCTGTAATTTGCAGTCAAAGTAAACGTGTGAACTCCCCTGAAATGTTATAGAAGACAACATGTTCATTATAGTCCATGTAAAAATGTCTGTGAAGTTAAGACAAGTAGACCAATGGTATTTGGGGAGGCAAAAAGGGTGTGGGAGAGGGGAAATTTCTGTAGATGTCAAAAGCAAGGCCAAAAAGCTCAGAGATCCTGTCTTTTATTGTATTGCTCTAAATGTGCCACACTCAGCATTTTGTACTCCAGAAAACTCCTTAGTCCATATCCTTCTAGCTCCAGCTGCTCCTCCAGGAATCAACATCCCTCTTGTTGGAAGACCCATGCCAACATAATCTTTAACAAACGTTATTGTGCTTGTTCACTCACTTCTTTTGATGACATTTTAAGGTAAGTTTTGCTGGCAGTAGCTAGTGAAGAGAACCATGTTTCTTCTGGGGTTTGTGAAAGATAAATTTTGCGGTCCTGAAATAGACAGTAACCTTTGTGCTGTTCTCTAAATCTTCTGTGCAAATGTGGATTAGTTGTTTAGTTTTCTAACTATGTGGTGTATAAGCACCATTCAGCAATACTGTGATGAAAATAATAAAGATACCTTAGTGCAAGCCCTGCTGTATTGTAATAAAGCGTTAGAAGATATGTTCATTTTTAATTGTTTCATTTCTGGGATTATGTCTGCCCAAGGCAAGAGAGAATGGAGTATGTATTTCTCTGGTGTGCAAAAACATTTATTCAGAATATATGCAAATCAACCAAACATTCTCATAAACAGCAGTACTGAGCTGATAGTTAATGACAGTAAGAGCTGATAACTTAATGATGAAAAAAAAAATACCATGCCTAATTAATAGGCTGTAACACTTCTTGGAGAACCGAATGTCTCAAAAAAATTCTTAACTTTTACAAAACTGTTTTCTGAGCTTGATAAGTCGTATGTTTTTATTGCACGAGTCAGGGAAGAGCCCTGACAACACATAAAACTGCTTAGAAAAGAAGGAGGTGATTTGTGACAGCCAGTATGGTTTCCCTAAGGGCAAATCACACCTGATAAATTTGGAGGCCTTCTATGACAGTGTTACAGCATGGTGGATAAGGGAAGAGTAGCTGACATCATCTACCTGGACTTGTGCAAAGAATTTGACGCTGTCTTGCACAACATATTTGTCTCTAAATTGGAGAGACATGGGTCTGACAGATGGACCACTCAATGGATAAGGAACTGGTTGGATGGATGCACTTAAAGAGTTGTGATCAATGGCTCAATGTCTAAGTGGAGACCAGTGACCAGTGTTTTTCCTCAGGGATCAGTATTTGGACCAGATCTTTGTCAGTGATATGGACAGGAGAATTGAAGGCACCCTTGAAGTGCTGGGGTATAAACCCCCAGTCCTGAATCAGGGTTGACATATGGATGAGGTCTACAGCCAGGCAGGAAAGCCTTGATTGGTTTTCACCCAGAGCCTGGTCAGCCTTAGTTTGGAACCAATGAGGAGATCACTACCATATGCCCCAACCTTCAGCATTAGCATCACATGTCCGACTTCTAAATTAACAGCATAAAAGCTGACTCTGTCCCCAGTGATGTCAGGGAAGGCTTCTCTATGTAGTGAACATACTATGTAGGCTCTCCAGGTACTGGAAGGGCCCCCAGCTGCCTCTTGTAGGCAAAGCCCCCAGCAGTGGTGGAACACCAGTACAGCTGGGAAACTTGACAGGCTTGAGAGGTGGGTTCATGCCAACCTCATGAAGTTCAACAATGTCAAGTGCAAGGTCCTGCACCTGCATTGGGACAATCCCAAGCACAACTACAGGCTGAGTGGAGTATAAATTGAGAGCAGTCCTGAGGAGAAAGACTTGGGGATGTTGGTTGGTGAAAAGCCAACGGTGTGCAAGTGAAGCCCAGAAAGCCCCTACTGTAGCTGTACCTGTACCTAATCAAAAGAAGTGTGGCCAGGAGGTCGAGGGACTGGATTCTGACCCTCTGTTCCACTGTGGTGAGACCTCACTTGCAGTACTGCATCCAGCTCTGTGATCTCCAGTGTGAAAAGGGCATGGACCTGCCACGTGGGTCCAGAGGAAGCTATGACTGGGGGGCTGGAGCACATCTCCTGTAAAGACAGGCTGAGAGAGGTGGGGTTGTTCTCCCTGGAGAAGAGAAAGATCTGGGGAGACCTTCTTGTGGACCTTCAGTGCTTAAAGGGGGCTTACAGAAAAGATGGGGGGGCAGGGCTTTATCAGAGATGGCAACAACAGGGTGAGGGTAAGAGTTTCAAACTGAAAGAGGATAGATTTAGACTAGATGTAAGGAAGAAGTGCTTCACTGTGAGGCACTGGCACGTGTTGCCTGGAGAGGCTGTGGAAGCCCCATCCCTGGAAGTGTTCAAGACCAGGTTGGATAGAGATCTGAGCACATGCTCTAGTGGGAGGTGTCCCTGCCCATGGCAGGGGGGTTGGAACGAGATGATCTTTACATGTTCCTTCCGTCCCAAACCATTCTATGATTTTATGACACAGAAGAGTTTATGACAGTCACTTAAGCTATTCCACATCTTGTAAACAAAAGTTCCTGCTTCCAGTAGATTAGATTTTAATGATCTACCTGTGAGACAAAAATTTCCTGACTCAATAACAGGCCAGGACCTGCTCAGAGGATTTGTTATGCTGACTATGAAGATGCAACATGGAAAAGCAAGCAATATTGTAGCAGGAATCAAATAGATGGGAAGTTCATGTGAGTGTAGTTTAGTGCACAAAAGTGTTTAGTGACAGAAAAGAAACAGAAGAACAATGCCCCTTAAGAAAAATACATAGACTGGAAATGTTAGAATTCCTTTTGAAACAGAATGTTTTTTAATGGAGCTTATTCTTTAAAAGAAAAAAAAAATAATTACAGAAAATTGTATTATGTGATTAAGTTTGCCATAACTATTATCTCCTTCCTCTTTGCTGGCAAAAAATTTCAGGAGACATCTGTTATTTACCTGTTTTCTTGGTCACATAAATGAAATGATATTGTGTATGATCATTCCGTCTCAAAAAATCATGGGGAGCTCACTGCTGTCAAATTGCCTAAGCATTTACTTAATGGAGCCAACAGGCTTTCCAAGTAGATTTAGAATTAACAGGTTTGGAGAAACATTAAAAGATAAAGCATAACCAGAAAGAAGAGGTTGTGAGGAAAGTAGGAATTTTATAAAGGAATATTCAGGGGTGAACAGGGCCTAAAAGGAAAACAGCAAACAAAAAATCACTGCAGCTTCCCAACAGCCTACACCTTTCTCTAGCTCTTATATGATCACAGCAGGGAACAGTGAGCTCCAAAACTGCTGAGAGCTGAAATAGCTTCTGTTCGATCAAATCATACAGGTCTTGCCTCTTATTTTAATTTAGTGGAGGTGAGTGAGCTGAAGAGGTTTCAACATACTGAATGGTAATGAGCAAGGGATGATTCTCAAAAGGTTTAGAGTTTCATTGTGTGGAACTTATCAGAGCCTATTTAGTTGTGGCATCTCAACTAACAGACACAGGAGAACAAGTTTCTGAAAAGATTTCTTGTGCTTTCTGGTTCACCTGGATTGAAAATATCACATGAAACTACTTTTCTCTCTTTATTCAAAACAAGGCAAAGAAGATTATTGATAGTAGTCATTAAAAGAGACAGGTGTTTTTCCTGGCTGTTGTAACAGCTGGCTGCATAATTCAATCCGATTAATATGTAAGGATTCACATATGGGTGGGTATTTTATGGATGGCTGGAACAAGTGACAACATTTAACAAATGACCTGAAGTAGATCTCAGGGAGTTTCTGTTTCTAGCCCTGAGAAACCTGAGGGTTCTACAAGTTTATCTGGATATGGGGACTGACTTTCAGATGCGTTCGCATATCTACTATATTCTTTAATCAGCAAGTGGCATGTTTTAATTTCATGTTGCCTTCAAATCAGTACTTAAAAAACCACATTTTTTTCTAATTAAAAATATTATAGGAGTTTAAAACTGTCAAAGGAACCCCCCACCAAAACAAACAAACAAAGCAGTAACAATATCCTCATTTCAATTAGACAAAGATTAAACACATACTTTAGCAGATGACCAAAATGACTTTTTTTTTTTCCAGAAACAGATAGAATGCAAACTTATGTATAGAATGCTCAGTAAAAAGACTTATGAAATTAATGCAGAGAATTCTGTGTCTTGAATGAGCAGCACGAAAGGTATTTCAGTGAGAGAGAATGGAGGAACAACCTGAGCCATTGTATTTTAACTGTTGTGTGTTTCTGTGAAAGAGCAGAGCTTAAAACCTCTCTAAACAGATTTCTAAATATGAGAAATAATGTATATTACATCTACTGCTATCATAAAGCCCATAAACTTTCATGGTGATATTTACTTCCCCATCACAACACTCACTCTCTGAGTACTCACCCCCAAAAGCAGCTTTATTCTCCTTTGCTTTGGCTTTGCACACATCCACATTGTTTTAACCTTTGAAACTTCTGCACTCCTGGGGTCTGAGGCTTGCAGATTTTGAAGCCTTTCCACTAGGATACTATAAACACACTTGAAGTGACTTGTACTACACGTGGGGAAGCAGAAGTTACACCTTACACCCCTGAGAGTGACGAGCAGCTGCTGCAGGCAAATATTTGTATGCACCTGAGCAGCTTCTCATTTAAGGAGCTCTCCAAGTGAAGTGTGGGTCTTGGCTAAGCACTTTCAACACAAATCCAGCTGCTTTTTTCTTTTTTTTTTTTTTTTTTCTTCTACTCTTGGCTGGATTTACTTCTCCATCTGCAGAATAAACTGCTTGGTTATAAACTATGGCAGTTAGCACAAGGAAGATTTCCCTCGTATAACAACACTGGATAAAAACTACTGCATCTTGCCTACATGGCATCCCCATGGGCTGTTAAGGACAGAAAGGAATTCTGCATGTAACCTCAAGGACACAGACATTAGTTGGGTTGTATCTGAACCTTCACTAGTTCCCATCTCTCATTGTTTTATATTGTGTAATATCAAAATTAATAGACATCGTTACACCAAACAAGATTTTGAATTTAGCCTGAGCTAAAAAACAAGCTATTTCAAATAACCTGAAATAAGATGAAAACCATCTATTTAACTTTTCTCAGCCAGTTCAGTACTGAGTGCCCTCTTCAATTTTATTTTTTTTTTGGTAAAACATAAGCTTTGATTAATCCTCTCCAAATATGCACTTATTTAAGTTTATTTAATTTTTTTTTTTTCCCAGTCATATTTTGAAAACAGAAATAGAAATCAGTGTGAAAAATAAAATATAAAGTTTGTCTGGCAGATGAGGTTTTGAATCACAAAAGTCTGACATAGATGCTGCAGTGGCTGAATTTATATTAGTGAACTAAACTGAAAAATAAAACAAACTGGCCTGGACTGTGAAGATAAAGAAATTATTCGGATTAAAAAAAAAAAAAATTTAAAAAAGCACTTTGCCATATAATAAACACGCAGCCAAAAATATCAGTTCTATTTGTGTGGATGTGCAAACTGGAAACAACCTAACATGACCAGGTCCTAGCATCCAGAGTGCTGTGAGGTTGTATACTCTAACTCATACACAGATGGATACAGGATCTGAAAAATGAATGTAATGACACCTCTCTTTCAAATTGCTACAGCATGAAAGCAGCTCAGGCAGGAGTTCTCTCTTCTTTGTGGATGGAGGGACCTGGGTTAATTCTCTCCTTCCTTTGCTTTGACCTTTGATAGCTCAGGAAGGCTTCTGGTATTTTTACTCTTTGCACAGAACTCCCTGTTTTGACTTGGAGCGAGGTGGTGATTCTATATGTGCAGGACTCCTCGCTCTCTGCTTTACTCTAAGCAGGATGAAGCAGCTCAGGTCAACCTGGTTTGACCTTGAGGTTTATGTGTGGAATCTTGAAGAACTGAAAGAGAAAAGGTGGAATAGCACTTTTGGGTGTTTTCTCAATAATAGTCTATTTTCTCATGAAAACCAAAGTCATTCCTGAGGATGATGTGTGCGGGTTAGACTTCTGATTTCTCTCTATACAAACTGTTTTAGTTTGTCCTCAGCAAAAAAACAAACAAGCAACCAAACACTAAGTTTCATGCTGCTATTATTTCGTTCAAAATATCTACCATTATTTGGATTGTTTTATTAGTAATACTAAAAGGCATTTCTCTTCAACACTTAGTACCTCTGTTTTTATCTTTGCTCAGTGGTATCAGTGAAGTGCCATCACGGTATGAAACACATATAGTCAAATGTTTAGAGCTGGAATTGAGTGTTATTGATTATGGAGTACTAGAGAAAGAGATAGGAATTTCTTTCTGGGAAGGGAAAGAAGATGACAAAATAACTTTTGAACTGCCTGAATTATACACATTGGCCCATACCTGGAAGTAGATACTGAGCCAAAAAAAATCTCATTGATTCAAGGATCGTTTGGAATGTGTAAGAGGTAAGCAAGAATGAGGGTTATATTTTCTCAGTAATACTGGATAGCAAGCAGAGGATGGGAAAAGACAAAGTTCTTCCTCAGCCTGAGAAGGGTTCATAACTGAATAATTACTTTCCCAAAATCATAAGGCCTTGCCTTTGCTTACTGTGCCAGAAGAAGACAGATTTACAAAGATGGGTGGAGGAGTGCGGGCATTGCCTTAGTTAATATCCATGCGTCCCATGAGATTAGAGTAAATGGGTGGAAGCTGCAGATTGAGCAGCTTTGTCCTCAAGATTGCTTTATGTGGACAGATGTGCCAAGAGTAAACCTAAAATCAGAGTGCTGAACTACACATGATGTAACTCCAGACTCCTCCAGGCTGCTCAACGTGCCTCCCAGGTACGGCCGAGGCTTGCGTGAAAAATTCAGGGTGTTGTCACCAAGAATTCAGTTACAGATTTGGCATAAAAATGCGTCCTCCAATTATGTCTACATGTTGATACTTCAAATTTAAGACAGATATTCAGTGTTTATAATTATCTTATAATAATATATCCTATAATCCTAGAGAAGAGGAGACTGAGAGGTGACTAATGTTGGTCTCTTCTCTCAAATTACCGACGATAGGATGAGAGGAAGTGGCCTCAAGTTGCACCAAGGGAGGTTTTGATTGGATATTAGGAAGAATCTCTTCACTGGGAGAGTGGTTAGGCACTGAACAGGCTGCCCAAGGGAGGTGGTGGAGTCATCATCCCTGGAGGTGTTCAAAACATGAGTAGATGTAGCACTTGAGGATATGGTCTAGTGGTTAGGGAAATGTTGAGGGGAAGGTTGGACTTGACGATCCTAGAGGTCCTTTCCAACCACAGTGATTCTATGATTCTGTGATCCTATAACTTAAGTAAACCTATACTCTGAATCACAATGAAAAAAAAATTACACTGAAGATATCTTAAGAACATGTAAAACTTGATGAGGTCTGGCAAAAGTAAAATATCCCTGCATTTCAGGTCACATTAAAGAAAAAAATGTTTAGTACAATGATTTTGTAGTTAATATTTTTCATTATTTTTTGTGTTCACCAGAGGAAGAGGGATCATTTATGAATTATGACAGCTAGTAAAATTCAAGTAATTTGCAAATATATTTAATTTCAATACGATAGCAACTTCATAATAACCCAAAAGATTTTAAAATTCATTATAATTTCCTCTTTCAGAAAAGTTTTTTTTAAGCTTTTTATATCTGAAAAAGTTCTCATGTAAAAATATACCTTTTTTTTCAAAAATCATTAAATGTCTCTGCTTACCTGTATATTTAATATTAAAGAGGAATTGATTAGTCTCTGATACTGACAGCTGAACTGAAAAGATTTAATCATACATTCATTAAAATACTGAGCAAGACAGAGTAAGTGGCCAGGTTAAACCCTTCAGTTTGCTAACCTTGGTAAACTATACACAGATTTATGACAGTAAAAATAAAATAAAACCAACCTATTTACCAGAATAACTAGAACTTTGAGCCATATTTACCACAGCCCTAACCTAAATTTCAGCAGACAGTTGTAGGCTGTTACAGTCATAAATGACTGAATTTGCCAGTTGAAAGACTGAATCGAAAATTCAATATTCACTGAGATGAATATCCCATAATTTCTCTTCTCTGAAGTATTTCACAAAGCCCTGTGGTGCTACTATATAATATGTAAATCAGATTAATACAGGACCATGCTCTCCAAGACTGTCAGTAAGGTAGTTCCCTGCAGTATTGAAGCCCAGAAAACCTGATTTTTTAATATATTCATGAACAAAGAAGGAAATACATGTTGCATGAAAAATAGCTATACTTTTGGAAGGACAACCAACCAGATGCTTTCATTTATAGTTTGGCAACCATGGGTATGCAAGAAAAGAGAGGTGTTAGTCCTGGGACTTTACACCTAGGATTTGCAGTAATAAATGTTGCTGTGTCAGCGGTACATATAGGATTTTAAAAACATTTCTGTCATTGAAAGGCCAGTCTTAAGTCCGAGTTTAAGGATAAATTTTGCTTTGTACATACCTATTTACAGATGAAAGTACCTGTGGTGGAGAGTTTTTCATTTAACAATGGCTTTGTTTGAGACCATTTCTTAAAAAAAACAGCATTTTATAGCTTGCCTAATAGAATAACACTGTCAGAAAAGGTTTTGCTTCTGTCTTATTGGACTGAAACATTTTATAGTGTGCCAGTTTAGCTGTAGTTCTCTGGTTCCCAACAGACAGGGTACATCAGGTAGCTCAAAAGCTATGATATAAAATCAGGGATAGAAACAACCTGTTTCCTTTTGAAAGTCTAGATGCTAAGTAGCATTAAAGAATACACTTTGAATCATTTCTCTGCTACATTTTCTTTATATGAAGCATAAATATTTGCCTCAGAGTTCTTTAATTTCTGTTGTGGTTTGAACAAAGCAAAATCACAATTTAGAGACAGAGCTCTAGGACAAATTTGAGAAATTAATAACACTAATCTTATAAGATATGAGCAATGTCTATTCTGACACAAGTTTTAAGAAAAAGAATTATAAGCTATTTACCTCTAAGATGCTTGCCTGCTTTCAAAATCAAATCAAAATCACAAAGCCAGAAACACATCAAAAGACAGCAAACATGACTTTAACAATTTTGGAGAGTTTTATTTTAATGGATGCTGCACTAAGCCTTTTGTATTCCTCAAATGAAAATGACTGCTTTAGGAAAGCCAACAGTAGCCTTTATTAGTGAGGACTCACTGAAAGGTGAGTGTCAGGTTGAAGAAAAGTAGAAGAATCTGTTTCTATTGATTGAAATACCACCTTTTTTATCATATTTTTTTTTTTCCACAATGCAAAATAAAGAGAGGAAATTTGTGCTGACTACAGTTTCTGTTCTATTCATGCATACATATACACACACAATCACAGCTGCAACTTTTAATTTTGTGGTTAAAATTCTTATAGCACGGAGCAACTAAAGGAATCCATTGAGTCGTGTAAATACCATGTTGTACAAATTATTATTTTCCTTTAATGGGATTAATAGGTGGTCAGAGCCTGAGGGTTGGGTTTTTTTTACTTATATATGTATTTTTAAGTATAACATTCATTCAAAGGAGCAGCAGTTTCTGCTGTATTCTCTTAGAAATGGAACAAGATGTGATGATTGTAAGAGGTATTGCAATCTAACCAGCTTGACTATTCAGCACATAAAAAACGGTGGGTGAAGTGAGTTCTTTGAATCCAAGTGAGTTAGTACCTTGAGGGGATTTTAGAATCAATGGTAATTTTCTGGTAGAACCACTGCCATTAGGGCTGACTACCTGACAATAATGATCTTTCTAGCATGAAGTTTTATGGAATGATTTCTGTTATTGAGAACCTGTCCTCACAGGGAATCCTGCAGTACAGGGGAAACTGAGAAGATGGCGTTTTAGGCACGAGATCTTTTTATGAGCTGAAGTACTGATCTGATATCCCAGGGAAATGGGTGGAGATTTCCACTCCACTGAGCACCATCTACTCCATACAAATAGAGGTCTTGTGCTTTGGGTGACCTTCACTCCCACAGGACCATCTTTGTCATCCCCTCTCAAAGCAGATTAACCTTGGTGACCCTTTGCTTCAGAGAGGCTCCATGCAGGCACAGTAGTGCTCCCATTCTTTTAGGGTTACCCACCATAAATGCAAAGATAACATGTATTTGTTTGTCTATAATTTTATGGTGAATATGTTTTCAGCTGGGGCAAAGGGCAGAGACATCTTCTCACATTTCTCCATCCTAATTTGAGATGTTCGGTTGACCTTGAAAAGTTGTAGCTTCTCTTCTGTGTATTGAGGGTAACACTGAGTTCCTAGGAAAAGATGGTAATGTCAGAAATTACAGCCTCATAAAGCCCTTAATTCTCATCATAAAAATAATATATAAAGTAGAGAACTATGAGGATGCCTCACATATTGCAGTGTCAGGTTTAGGAGCACTACAATAAAATTTACAGTGCCTTTTTATTTGATAAGTGGATAAGAAAGAAAGAAAGTGTAGCTTAAAAACTGCCATGTTATAAAGTGAGCTTTCCAGGGGGTGGAGAAAGGGAAGCTGGGAGCTCAAAATACTGGGCTTTGGGGCTTTCAGTACATCTTTAAAATAGTGTTGCTAAGAATCACAGATGTTCACTCCAGGTGAAGTTTTTACATCCATGATAGGCTAAAATTTTTAAATTCTGCTCATTATGAGCCAAATGCTTTTCTCAAAGTGTTTGAGAATGCAGATAACACAAATAACTTTAGGTGCTTCAAAGAGCACAATCAGAGAGTACATAAAGAGCTCATTTGGGCAGGAGGCAACGGATGAAATCCCAAGCATGTTTTGGCCAAAGGGAATTTTCTGGCTGATACTAATGAAGGCAAGATTTTACCTAGCTATCTTGGGAAAATTTCATCACCTTCTGAGCAGTAGTAATCATCTTCATCATTACCACTTTGCATTTCATGGCTAAAAATCCCACAAGCTTCTCTGTGCCCAGTGCATAGTTCATTGCAACTTTCAGGTGCAGGACTTGGCCAGTCAGGGTCATAATTATTTCCTTAAAAGCCTCACTGAAGATGCTTTGTGTGCAAGATGTATAAAAACACACAAACTTGAGCAGAGTACATAGAACATGTATGCTAATAATCAGGTTCAAGCTCAGCCTTGTCACCCTTTGCACAGCATGCTGGCCACCATAAACTGCTGAAGAATTAGGAATCTTGCATAAGCACTTTTTATTCTGGTCTGGCTAATGGTACCCTTTTATTATGTGACATTGCTACTGAATTCCATGAAAAGTTATAAATAATTATTAAATTATAAATAAT
>NW_008583543.1:8517-46078 GCF_000691845.1 Merops nubicus | reverse complement strand
CGCCGAGCATCGGCACCGGGGCGCCCACGGTGACGCTGGTGAGGCCCCCGATCCACGCCGCGGGACCCACGGTGGCCGCGGCCGCCACCCAGAACGGGAGCAATACTGTGATCAACTCGACCATCAGCGTGGGGAGTTTTCCTGCTGTCGCTACAGCCACTGTGGGATCTGGAGTTTCCCTCCAGACATCGCTCGTGAACAGCCAGTCTGGGTCCACTGTGCCAGCGGCTCCCGCCACGCAGGTCATCAAATCCGAGTCTCCGAAAACGATAGTCCAGGCAGTGTCCCAGCAGCAGACGCTGGCTACTAGTGGCCAGCCCAGTACTACAGGGGGTAACATGATTATTGGGCAAACTATGCAAGCTGGGCTCTCCAATGTTGCTCCCAATCCTGGTGGGATACCTCCTGCGGCTCCGGGCACCCCAACGGGGATGGCTAAAGGCACTGCCAACACGGTGGCACAAAGTCTGCCGAGGACTCCAACAGCAACGACGAGTGGAATCAGAGCAACTTTGACTCCTACAGTTTTAGCACCTCGTTTGCCTCAGCCGCCTCAGAATCCAACGAACATTCAGAATTTTCAGTTGCCGCCAGGTAAGTAAAGAGGATTCAGGGGTTTGCGTTTGGAAGTGTCTCTCCTGAAGGGAGGAAGGGATCCAGAGGAGATTTCTTTCTGTTTGATTGTGGATTGTGCACAAGACATTACATTTAACAACGAGAGGCGTGTGGTTTTGAGTAGCAGCATAGCAGTGTTCAAATACTTGGTGTGTCATTTTGGGTGGCCAAGAAGTCTTTCAACAGTAATAATTTGAAAACAATTCTGCCTGGTATCTTTGTTACAGTGTGAGCATAGATGAAGCTGCAAACTGCCAGAGCCTAACAATGGAATACAATCAAATGAAATGTTGCCATTTCATTTTCATGTAAGGGGTTTTGACTTTTAAGGTGGTTTTGTAGGTAGTTCACGTAACTTTGTGTGCTGCTCAGTTCCCTCTCTGTCCCTCTGTGCCCCCAGTGCCACAGTGCACTCCTGAATAGAGAAGCAGCAAGAGAACTACCTTCTTTTGCTTTAAATACCTTCAAAGTCTGATTTAAAAACTCACAGATTTGAAGCTTATCATCATCTTTTCAGTTGCTGGAGTTGTGATACAAACGGCAGACTTCCGATGTCCTTACCTCACCCTGTTGTGTCTAGGGTGGCAGCTCTTGTAGTAGCTAGGCTCATGCTTAGTGCTTAGCATCTCTGGACAAGGAATCTAGTCCTGAACTCAGTGGGTGAGGACAGAAGAAGGATGACAAGCATTTCTTTGCTGATAACTGTTCTGTCCCTCCTTAAATATGTTAGATTTGGAGATTTAAGGTTATCTGTTTGCTGTTATTTTGAACCAGGCTTGTGTCCAGTTTCATTTCTGACTGCAAATACTTGAGAGAACCTACACAGTTTTCTGTCTTTTTAGTAACATATAGCAATAGCTGGATTCCTAGTCACTGTTTTCAGGGCAGTATACATGGAGCAAACCATTAACTTTTGCTGCGGGTACTGAATGAAAGCAGTGCTGGTTGTGTATCATCTATTTCAAGCAGTCTTAGTAAAAAGACATTGCACTTGCCACGTGAAGTGGAGCAGGAGCTGTGCTGTGTTCCTACAGACCATTTTTTTTGTGTCATGCACTACCTGTGGTATGTGATCCCATGTGGTCTGGTGAAGCCTGTCAAACATACTGTGTATCTAAGTTCTAACTGGTGCCAATGTTCCTCATTTGTTGTTTGGGTTTTGTTGTTGGGGTTTCTTTTTCTTTAGTACGGAAGATTATGCCCTATATGAGTAATTGGAATGACACGTGTTGCTAATTTTAAAAAATAGCAGTAAAACTCAGACCTTGAAAGCCCAGAGCTTAATTTGAAGCTTGTAAATTGATAGGCTGGGAGAACTTTATTTATTTATTTATTGCCACAGTGTATCAAAGGATTTTTCAGGCTTACAGTCTATTGCCTGGTATACCTACTTTTTTTTCTAATACTGCATTATAAACCTGATTATGGGAAAAATGCTACTGTTGAGTTCAGTGAGACCTTTATTCTGGGTAGCTGATGTTTTCACACTGCCATAGCATACTGAAATGTGCTACTCTTAGAAGCAGTGTTGCCAGTCCTTAAGTGTAATTGGACCATAAATTGCTTCTTTGGAGGTCTCCATAGATCAAAGTATAACAATATAGGTTCTAAACACTTGAGATTTTTTATTAAGCACTTTTCTTGTCTGTCCTGCACTTTAAAAAAATATTTATAACTTCAAAAGAATAGCATGACTCTTAAAATAAGCAAGTACACAAGACAGCATACATAGAAATGGGGTTCTTGTGTGGTAAAACAGGCTTAATATTGGAAAGGAATTCTTTTTTTTTTGGTGGAACAGATTATTTTTTTAAATTGCTTTCATTTGCATTTTTATACATTTTACACCAACATTTACATACACTTCCAAAGAAAATCCTCATGGAAGAATTGACCAATAAGCTTCACACTTTTAATAGTTATTTTCTAATCCTGAACTACTGATTCTAGCTCTCTGAAATACAGTTACAGCTTCATGTGTGTGGAAAGCAGGGTATAAAATGTCAGTAAGAGTTACTAACCTGGGACTTGAAAATTAGAAACTTTGAAAGGCTTCAAATGTTCTCTTAAAAAGAGCATGTGGAAAACAAGCTCCATCTACGCTCTTGAAAATGTGTTACTTTTAGAATAATGCTCTGTATTGCATCAAGGCAGTTGTGCATCAAACATCAACTGGCCAAATTAGGGATGTTTGAAGAGCTAATGGGCTGTAGCTGTTGTGACCTTACTTGATTTTGGTGTGTTGCTTCTCAGAGAAACTGGACTGTTCAGAGTACCTGTGTGTTAGTAATGGTTTTCCACTGCTGACACATTTGAGGAAGAGTTATGTTGCTCTCAGTTATTTCTTCAGGAGCCTGTTTGAAACTTTGTGGTCTAGTTGGACAGATCTAGGTAATGAAGGTGTAAAAATAACCTTATTTATAGCTTTTTAGCAAAGACATGAAGGTCTTGTCAGATGATTTTTTTGGGGGTAGGAACACAAGTTTCTCTTCATATGGTTCTGCTTTAAAGATGTAACATCTTTTGAAACTGTGACTGTAAATAAATTGTATGAAGTTCTTTGTTTCAGAGTACTCCAAGCAGTAGTGTGAATGGTATTGTGTACAGTAATGTGGTAGGAGGTAGGAAAACCAGTATATTTGTTAGAAGCACTACATCAGTGTTCTGCTGTTACAGACACTCAAAAAAGTCTGCAGGAAAGTATAGCTGAGATTGTGTCCCTAAGACTGATCATCTGCAATGTAGGACGTTGTGAAGTGCTCAGAGCTCATTGCTGACACGTGGTAGAATCATCTTGTAAAATGACAAAAGTTGTGTACTTGAAAATCACTTTTCAAAATACTTCCTTCTCCAGCAGTGCTATAAGACAGTTTCAGAACCAATGTCAGTGAGATCATGCTTGCTTCAGCAGTGTTGGCAGCTTGAGGGTTCAAAGATTTAGTTTGTTCTTGAAGATGCTTTATGTTGTTACTCTCTTCTGTTTAATTTTTATGTACAGTCACCTCATAATAAACTTCCAAGGTGCCTGCTTAAAGGAAGGAGCAGATTGGAGAGCGTGCCAGTTACACAGTAAGAACAATGTAGGGCTGGTAGGTCTGGGCAGTTTTCTCTGGTAGCTGAGGTGAAACTGAAATTTAGACACCTTCACTTCCCCTGTCCCTCTCTTTTAATTTCTCAGCGAATGTTGGTACTTTGAAAAAATTACTAGCTTGGACCTAAAGACTAACTTTTTTTTTTTTTTTTCCCTGAATAAACAAGATTCTGTGACCCTCAGACCTGTTTGAGGATAGCAGATAGGATAGGTTGTATTTTTAGTTCATGCAATTTTTTTCTGTCTGCAATTTTTTTGTCATGAGCGGTATTCTTATTAGCAGTAATGCAGCAGTAGTAGAACTGCTTTCAAAGGTTTGCTTTGCTTAATATGAAACTTCTTTATTACTTTCACCCAACTCAGTTGAATCTGCCAGCAGCTGGTGCTAGGGAATGAGAGTAGGCCTCAGGTTGTGCCAAGAGAGGTTTGGGTTGAATATTAGGAAAAAATTTCTAACCCGCCAGGGTTGTTCAGGGCTGTGCCAGGCTACCCAGGGCAGGGGTGAAGTCCCCACTCCTGGAGGGGTCTCAAACCCCTGGAGATGTGGTGCTGAGGGACAGGAGTTAGTGGGGACCTGGCAGTGCTGGGGAACAGTTGGACTTGAGGAACTTGACGGTCTTTTCCAACCTAAACGACTCTGTGTGTGTATTCTGTGATTCCTCACTTCCTTCGTGCTGTTTGTGGTGACTGCGGGACAGGCCCTCTCCTGGCTGTAAAAGGGACGAGGCTCCTTTAAGGCGAGAGTTCCAGAACTTGGAACAGGACGGATGCAAATGACCTCTCAACCGTTGGTTGAAGCTACTGTTGCTACTTTCTCGAAGGAAGGGCTCTCTTGGAGGACGTTGGTGCTGGACTCTGCAGACCAGGAGGATGTACAGCTTCTATCCTTACTTCCAAGGTTCTCCTTATGGCCTCAGAGGCTGGAAACTTCACTTGGTGTTAAACGGAAACTTAACTTCTTTAGAAACAAATTCGTTGTTGCAACCGATGACTTTTAGCTTGCATTTGGTATCCAAGGGGGTTTCTATCTTAGACCTTGATAATAGAGGCTTTGGGGTGGGAAAACTTGAACACACACTTAAATTAAAGGACAGGTTCAGGTCCTTTTGGCTTGAGCAGTCATACTTCTTGGAGCTGGAGTCACTGAAAAAATAACTTCTGCGGAGTAGTTCAGTTCCCTTCAGCAGGGAGTTTGGGTGCTGGACAAGGGTGGCAGGCCGAGAAGAATCCTTCTTTTCACTGTAACACCATTTCTGTCACTTTTTCATACTGAATGCGACATTCTTGGAGTTACTTTGTACTTGAAACGTGTACCACAGAAGTACCTAAAGTAACTGGAGTATAGATGAGGAACTACACAGACTTTGATAAACACAAGAAATACAGAGAGGAAGAGAAGAAATACTATGAAGTAGTGGAATGTAGTTGTTTCCATTTCTCACTGACTAGCAAGCGAGTTCAAACATATCCTGATTATAGTTTCCCTGTATGTTGCATGTGCTGCCAATATTATGCCTGTTAACTGTGTTGGCATGGCTCTATTTTGTTAAAAATAATGTCTGTAATGCACAATGTTAATAGCAGCTTCTTAGAGTACTTATGGTATGTTTTACTTTCAAAGCATTTTACAAAACGTAATCCTTACAATGTGCCCGTGTGGTTGGTAAATAAAGTAGTATGAACCCTGCTTCAGAGCTGGGGGAAAGGGCAAGTTAGAGAAGTTCTGACTTGCCAAAGGCCATGAGGGAATCGATATTTTGCCAAGATTAGAGCTTGGGAGTCCTCTGCTTGGCACACAAAGTGGTATCTCTCTTTCTGAAAGATAACTGTGGATTCTTCTGTAGAACTCCTCTGGGTGAGGGGTGGATTTTATGTTCAAATCGTGCAGCAGCAAAAGGAACATTTTGCTTTGTTTGAAATCTGCTACATCAGATCTGCCATATGTTCCTGGACTGGAAGTTGTATGTGCTCTTATTGCAACTTTCCTAACTGAGGCATCCTGCGTGCTGAGCTTTGTACCCCCAAGAATGTAAGACTCAGAGCTGTGCCGTGGGATTTGTTTTTGTTAAAATGAGTGTCATGAGATGTTTTGTGCCTCTAATACGAGTATCTCTTCAAATGATGGGATCTAATGGGAATATAATTGTGATTCCATTAAGCTATGGAAGCTGTTAACCTTGACTACATATTGTTCAGTTCTGTTATGGAAAATACTGCTGCTCCCAACAGCCTTTGGAAGAACATGTATGGATTTGTTTCATATGCTTCTCTACACTTCAGATTGTGGGCTTTCTGTGGTTTCTTTTTTGGTATCACCAGGCTCATGATCAAGGCTGTTGTTCAGTGACCAGGAGTGAGTGATTTGTTTCTTTTGAGCCATTTTGCACTCTGCTACTCTAGAAGTTATGAGGTGTTTCTATGTTCAGTGAGCTAAACAAGTTTTACATATCTAGAAATCTATGCGGGTTACTTCTAAAATGCAGTGTCTTGGTTTGAGGACCACAAATTTGGATGCTGCCCAGGACTTGAATCACTTACTAACATGGGATCCTGCAGCAGAGTTAGCAATCTGAGGTGAAAACGCAACTAGTTGGGATACTGATAAGACACAAATTAGTATGTATCAAACTCTCTTCAAGTGAAATGTTTTGCTGTATGAAAATTCTTACTGTTGTTTGTCTTCTGTGTTTTGGGAAATGATACGTAGAAAGATTCCTAAAAAAATTGTATGAAGTAGTTCAGGAATGCAGTTGAAAATACTGGTATTAGCTTAACTGGCTTTCAGCAAAGAGAAGACACACAGGCTTGTGATGAGCTTGCTGTGGCTTTCTGTTCTCATAAAAACTGTGTGATCAAGTACTAGGAGTCTGCTTAGAGCTGGATGTGGAAGTCACTTAGGAACACAACGCGTGAAACATTTTTTGTTGTGATGTGCAGTTTTGTCACAAATACTTGAAATCAGCATTTTTACCTGAATATGACCAATCTTGTCAGGATTGTTCTCTATGTTGAAACCTTATGAATGTTTGTAACTCCATTTATCTGTCTGAATCTGCTCCTTGAATTTGACGCCGTTGCTTGATGTTAAAGAGAAGGCAGCTGGAAGACAGTAAGTGTTGGCAAGTTTAATTTTTTTATGTTAGGCATATTATCTCTTGTAAAGGAAGATTTGAAGAGGAAGTGGCATGAAAAAAAAAATTCTGAAAATTGTGTTTCTCACAACTGAAGACAATGATAGAAAGGGCTTTGTAGTTAGTGGACAGTTATTTCAGTTGCAATATCAACTGCAAAGCTGAATGTGAAGGAAGGCCAAGCTCTAGAGAGATTATGTGGCACCCAGAAGTCACAAAGGGCTTTTTCTGCACATGGCCACAGGGATGTTCTAGCTGTGGGATCTGTGGATGTTGCTGAAGCTTCCCTGGGGCGCTCCTGGGAATGGAGCCTCAGCACACCTCTATCCCTTCAACGCAGTTGTTTTACAGAGCCAGTGGCTGTGGGGATACTCAGGCTTTGGGCTCGGATGGTTCGAAGATGTTGATAACATCATTAACTTGAATTTGGTTTTAAACTATTTAAGGTCTTGCCTAAATGCAAGAGCTTGTAGTGTGTTTATGCTGCTACAGGTTTCTTCTAAGTTGTAAAACCTTCCTTGTCAGGATACAGGTTTTGCTGTATCAGCCCTCTTGCATACTGCTTCCTCGTGAGGGAAGGAAAACAGCATCTTTTATAGCAAAATGGTTGTGTCCACACTGGAGACTCTACCACTAAATTATTGTGGCAAAATGGCCTAATATCCAGCTTAAATGTTGAGAGAAGCATAAAACCTATATGCAGACCAGGGAGCAACTAGAGGTGTAAAGACTGCGTAATCACTCCTGTTTCAAATTGGATGAGGCTTTTTTTTTCATTGAGACCATCAACACATGAACAGAGCAAATTATAGATATATATGTTTGGAGGCTCTTTAGCCTTTTAGGACACTTTTACCTCAGTTTAATTTGGAAATTTTTACCCAAGTTCTATCAAATGGTAATTTCCTTAAAGAAATGCTGATTGTCTTTTGGAGGTATGAGTGTCTTAAGGAACTGAGAGCCAAGTTTTTGCCATAAAGCCTCCTGTCTTGGAGTCATTTTCTTCAGGTGTCTTTAATGTAATATTTAATGTAAACTGAGATAATTGTCATTGAGGCTTTATGCCTTTAAGTTTGTTTTTTTTTTTTTTTCCTGGAATATAGAATATTTTTTGGAAAGAACAAAACCTTGATTATCATCACTAGATATTGGTATAGCTTATTGATAATCAAGAAAGAGGATAATCACAGGGACTTTGTGCAACTGCATCCTATTTCATGCAGTGGGATCCGTGTAGGCAGAGCACAGCACCTCAGCAGAGCTCTCTTACAGCGTTGTACAAACACAGATAATCTTTGGCTCTGTAACTCTTGTCAGGCTTGAAATAACATTTTAAAAAGATGAGTTTCTGTACTTGTATTGCCAGTGATCAGAAACTTACCCTTTGAACATAAAAGGCTGATTCTCAGCAAAGTGCATAAATAGGTTATAAATCCTTTTACCCAGGGACAGTCCTTTTACTATGTATTTGTACAGGATTTAGTGCAAGGTTCAGCTCAGTTGCTGAGCTCTTTTTGTGGGATTTGGAAAAGTATATTGATAAAAATTGAGTCACTTCTTGTCAGTGAGAACTCTGTTGATAAGTTTGAACTGTGAATTATGAAGACCATGTATCTTTCAATTTTGATGCTTTTTTTCCTTAAAATGCATTACTAAAATATTTTTTCAGTGATGTGTTGTAACCAGTACTTAAATGACTAGTAACATAAAACTCACAGCAGTGTGGAATATTATTTTACATGGCTAGCATGAATATTCTAAGATTTGCATTGAATCAAGTAAGCCTCTCTGGTAAAAATGATCTAACTTACCATTAACACTTGATTAATATATGCTTCTGAGAGTAGTTCAACTGTTAAAAGCCATCAGGGTACTTTTGTACAGAATAAAGCACGTGCTGGACAGACTCTGTACAGACAACCAGTATAGGTTTAGTTGAAAAATGTGTGCTCTAGATATCAGAGTATAAACACAACCTAAGCAATGAGGTGTGGTGCCATGCTCTAGTCTGTCTTAAATGGTTTGAGGGGGCAGCAAGGCTGTAGTCAGCTGTCTTCACACCTTCCTTCAGTTTATTAATCAAATATTTCTGTGAGGAAGGGTAGATCTAGTGCCTCTCTCAGGATGTAACAACATCAGGTGCAAGCAGCCTTAGTGGTGGTGTGGCGGGTGGGGCTAGTTGTACTTGTGAGTCAGGAGTCCAAGGATTAGCCATGAGGAATTGCAGCACCTGTGGCAAAAGACTTGGTGAAGGTGACCAGAAGAGGGCTTGAGGATCAGTGGAGGAGGCAGAAGAAGAGATTTGAAGTAGAAAGGCTGAGAGGGGCTAAACTGTGCAGAAGTATGTCGAAAAGCCTGAGGAGCTGTTAGTTTTTAATAAACATACGTGCAGTCATGTCTAAGGGTGGATTGGAAAAACAGACGAGTGTTCATGCCATGAACTTAAACCTCTTCCTTGCTTTCATTCCTCTTTTTTTCTGATGCAGCATTTGGTTTTCTTTCCTTCACTCTCCTCCATGGGGGAGGGGGAGAGAAGGCACTAATTACTTATAAATGTTAGTCATACCCAGTCATTAAGCTTAGTCATTACTCAGGACTGTGCATTTGATGGTTAGTAAAAATCAAAATGAGACTGTATTTAGTGTAAAAGCTTTCTAAATTCAGGCTTATAGGTGTGAAAATATTTTTATTTCTGTGTTCAGACTAACTGTTGCTCTCTGCCAAATGACATGTAATGTCACATTCACGTTGGTAGTTTGTGTCTGAACTCACAGGCATAGTGTTTGACATAGTCTCAAAGGAGAGTAACTTCTGTATGGGCAGTGAGAGGCAGAAGATCTCGGGCTGTTCTGGAGAGGAGGATTTGAAGGGAGCATTTCCACTGGGGCTGCCCTGGGCACCTGTCAGTCGGTGGAACTAACACCGTGTCTCTGCAGCTCCGGGTGAGAAGGTGGCATGGCAGAGGGGTTTGTCACTGCTGAAATTACAAAGGGCAGCTATCTAGAGTAGGGCATTCACAGTGGGGACTAATTAAAGAGCTGTGTGTTTTATGGCTTTCCATGTGTTTAGCTGGTTTAGGGTATTGCTTTCTGAAGGAAGATAACGTGGATCTATGTGTTACTCCTCATAAAGTATTTGTGGAGCCTGTGGTAAATGCAAAGCAGCTTTCCTGTTCCCATTCCATGAGGTGCTTGAACAGCACTGGTGTTGATGTGCCTTGGTGTAGACAAACTGCTTGCCAGAAGTGAAGACTAGTTGGGTTTTAAACTCTTAGTGACATTTTATTTTGTATCTTCCTTTCTCAAAACCAAATCCAATTTTGGTGTAACTGCACTGTTGTTTGATGTAAGTATGTTGAAATTAATGGCAGAGCTGAATCTGAATCACTTTGAGATCAATAATTAAAGTAATTGGTTCAGCTCTTGATAGTGTTTTTCTTAGTTCTTTCTGCATCAGAGCAAAGACAGATTTGTGTGATGATTGGGTTGCAGTTTGACAGAGCACTCTGGTGTTTTGGCTTTGTGTGCTCGACTAGAAAGGAATGCTAACACACTTTCAAGGAATATAGTAGCTTTCTAGAAAAGGTAAAATATTTTGTTTCAAATCACATTGTGGTTGAAGCATCTGTTGATTGCTGTGTAAAATGACATATTTCCCAGCACACTTGTTGCACATCCTTTTCAACTGAGCAGGTGAGATTTTTTCTGTATGGGATCACTATTAAATACAGTGGCTTTTTGGCACTCCAGCATACCATCATTGCTTTAATCATATTCTTAAAAGACCTGTGAATCAATATGTTACAACTATTAATTTCTTTACTTTTTAGACAGTACAATTGAGTTTGGTAGTTCGAAACTGAATTCTTGCATAGTAAAAGTAAGCAATAGGTTTTGCTGTGAAGTTGAGTGTTTTTTGACTCTTTAGTAAGAAAACCAAAAGCATTTTTTCATAATGTACCTGATCTGTAAAACAAAATTCATCTTCTGTGCACTGCAGTCAGGGTTTTTGATGATTTTTGAGGATGTATCTTCTTCCTATGTTGGCAATAATCATAAATCAGCTGTTTGAGAACTAGTCCTTCACAGGACATAACCATTAGTTATGATCTGTGACCTGCATGTGCAGGCTGGGCATGAGGAGGGTGATGATTGGCAAATGAGAGTGCTGTAGTAAACTAATGCAGTACCAGAAGTTTTAGGCATTGTATCTCGGTAAAATTTGACTTTATTCCAGACTGACATGAGTTGAAAAGTGAAAGGAGTGATTGACCTTTGTAGCTCTGTAGTAAGGTCTTGTCCAAAACGTGTCATGCCAGTCTTCACTACAGTGTAATGTTTAGTGCCTGTAAGGTAGGAGTCCCAAGTGTTTTGTATTCGAGATGCTCTGAAGCAACCCCTGGCAGTCATGCCAAGTGTTTTCATGCCAAGCTGTAGCTCATCTTTAGCAGAACAGGCACTGAGGGCTTAACAGGCACCTCTAAGATCCATTTGGTGTGGTGTGCTCTCATTGCAGTTACGTGCAAAACCTCGGTGTGCATTGCTTCAGGGAGCATGTTGCTCTGAAACAAGAGGTGAGGAAACCTGGTGGAGTATCTCAGGCTGCTGCTGTGGTCTGGACAGCTCTACCATCACCTGGCACCTTGTGGCCTGTAGACCTGCAGCTCAGCTGGGGACGTGTCTGTGATGAGCTCATGTTTGTGCAGGCTGACCTCGCCCGTGCCAGTGCAGTGCAAGCACTTCTGGAGCAGGTGAAGTCACAGATAGTTGTGGGTTCATTCTCAGCAAGCTGCTTTGCAGGAGCTGATACCTGCACTGTTTAAACTTCTCTGTAAGAAGAGTAGAAGGAGCCTTTATAGAAATCGCAAGCCAACCTCATTTGTTCATGGAACTCAAGCCCAAGTCAATGACAGTGTCAAAGACTTTGGCAAGAAACTTCAAGTAAAAGTTTTTTTCTGGATTTGTTTTGCAGCCCTGAGGTTCTAAGCACTTAGTGCATCTAATGTGGTGCCACACATCTCTCATCAGGTACCAGGCAGTGTAAGGTGGCTTAGTTGCATGCAATCCACGGCTGTGTTGCCATTTAAAGTTCTGCTCTATTCATCTTTATATGTAGTCACTGTTCCTCATGAGCTGGTGTATATTGTCTTTTGTCAGCTGCTCTGCATCTGCTGGTTTATTACACAGGCTTTTCTGTGACATATGTAAATAATCCTAAATCTACTAAAAGTTGTCTGATATTAGGGAAGATTGCTTTACCCAGATTTTCATGGAGCTGCAGTGGACTAATAGACTTTCATGGGTTCTTCTTCCCTCTTTTCTGACCTTTCATTCCTATAGAGTGAGAACTTTTCCAGGGGGTTCAGTTATCATAAAGGAGCAGTGGTGGATTGTTGGCCAGCATTGATGTCAGTACTAGGGTATCATTTCTTTTTTTGCAATAAGATCATCTATGTCCTACATTTCATCATGGATCATATCCTTTAGACTAGGTCTGCTGAAGGTTCTTCCTGTAGTTTGTATAGGCAGCTATCCTTTTCTCCATCCATCTCTCCAGTATTCTTCTAGCTTTTTTTGTTCAGGGGAAATCATAGAAACTTTGTCCTTTATGAAAGGTTTTGACATTCCAGGGTCTATGTGTAGCTTGATCCAGTCATCTACAGAGCATTGACTCATCCTCTTTGCTTTATGTTTTTTCTGTGGTGTGTATGGTATCAACTTGCATAACCTTGCTCACACTTGCTTTCCTTTTTGTTACAACAGAGTATCTTATGGCACTACAGAAGAGATGCTATTATAAAGCTTTCTTCTGCTAATATGGCACAGCCCACTTCCTATTACTGTCAGGGTTTTTTGCCCTGTCAGGTGTTTGCAGCATCTCACCACAAATGAGTATGTGCTTGAGAGCTTAAGGCACAAACTGCTTTGACGTTAAGATAACCTCTTAGTGAACTTCCCTGGCAAATCTAGTTAGGAGTTGAATATTTGTCAGATGTTGGTGGACTTTATGATCAATAACCCTCTTTTCCAGAGGTGTTTGTAAGGACTTTGATTTCCTACACCAGAAGCATCAGTCATCTAATTATTCTTTCAGGCTTGGACGTTGTTTCTGAGCATCAGCATGTGTGTGTTGAAGGAGATTCTTTGCTCCCTAACAGTTCTCCCTGACACCAACTGTTTTTTTCTCTAGAAATAGAAGAGAATTTCTTCTGGAGACTGGGCAAGGATATTCTGCATGTACTTTCAAGATCACACTTCCATTAATTCTTCTGTCATGTGTCAGCTACTAAAAAAAAAAGAACTTGTGAAAAGCCTAAGTTCCTTAGTAGTGGTTCTGAATTGATCTGGATTAGACCAGGAGCTACATTGTGGGTAACAAGCAAAATATGTATGCTTGAACCTTCTTTTGTTCAGTGTCTGCATCAGAAAGAGAGATGTTGTCACTGGTGATCTGATAGGAGACTTTGTAGGTTTTCTATTTCACAGGTACACAAGAGTTTTCATTCTTGCATGCTGGTATAGCCAGTGACAAGCATGGGCATACCTTTTTTGTGTTTGTTATGTTAGGTGCTTGTAGGTGAAGTCTTCCAGCATATCACCTACTGTATGAATTGAGTCCCTGAGAAATGGATTATTTATTTTGAAAGAGGGTGACACCTAAATATGTCGCTGTTTGAATGGCTGCCTGCTAGGTGTGATGGACTGGACTGGGTATTTCCTCCAGAACAGGAATCTGAAGATGCCTTTTCTGTCTGCAGAGAGTTTTAACTCTGCCATTGGGAAGTCTGGCTCCTTTATATGTTATTAATCTATATGTGCCAGCAAAAACTGGTAACAAGATGGGAAACTGTTTTGGTTTGGGTTTTTTGAATGTAGGAGTTATCCAGCAGGAAAGCTGTATGTCTCAGGAGTCAGCAGATTGTCAGAGTGGTCTGCAAAGGCTACAAAATATTTGCGAATTCTTCTTCCTTTATTACTCTGATTTTTTTTTTGTTACTGTTTTCTAAGCCAAGCCATGCTTCAAAGAAAGAAGAAGAAAGCATTAGAAAATAGCCTGGTGTTTGTTTTTCTGACAGGTAATATGGCCAGACCGCTTGACTTTTTATTCTGGTGCCTGATTTTACAAGTTTTACTCATCCAAATAAACAAAAAACCAACCAAGCAACCAACCAACCAAACAAACAAAAAACCCAGACCAACAAAAACCCCAAAAGCACAGTGCTTTGTAAATGGAAATGCCAGTAGCAAACTGAATTACAGAGTTAAAGACAGCATGGTGTGGAATCATGCAGCTACATCATACAGTAATGAATTTTTCCATCCAAATGTCCTTGAGAACAGGAGAGATCTGGGAAGGTCTCCCCAGGATGAACACAGGAGATGACCATTGTACTAGTCAGGACCATAAGCCTTCTTGGCCTAAGGAGCAATCCAGCTCAGTTTGGTTAATCCTTCACTTGAAGCTGTGATGAATTGTTTAATTCAGACTAAAATATGAGCCTTTTTCAGCATTCTCCTAAGCTTTCAACTTCTAACAAAAATGGTAATTAATTTTAATTTTAATTAGTTGTTTTAATGAGAGACTTGGAAAGAATACTTGAATGTTTGCATTTTTAATGGGGAATATGATTTTAGAGTGCACATGATCAGACTTTCTAGGAAAAAGAAGGCAGAGATGTTTAAAATGGTCAAGTTCTGTTGTCACCTCTTCCTAATTGAAGGTTTCCACTGGTCTTTATTAGCCGTTTGATCTCAAATAGCAATTCATCCATTTGTGGAACAAAACCTGGATGGTAAACTTGAAACAGAATATTTTTTTATCCTTACTTTAAATATGTTGCTGAATTTAATTAGAGAATTGAGAGGCCTTGGTACAATTCTAGCTGCCCTTGAGTACCTGGTAGTCATTTCTGATCTGGTTCATACAGTGTTTGCACCCTTATGCAGTGGAGTTTGATGTTATGATACTTACCTGCATTCAAATAGTTAAAATGTAAGTCTTGGAACATAAGAGGAAGAAGTATTTGGGGTGTTTTTTCCTACACATGTGGATGTCATTCCCTTCTTTTTTTCTGTTGCAACAAATGAATTGGCTCGGAGATGGTTAATGTATGTTTGGAGAGAGGGGGTGTTACAGTCCTGCATTGACTTTGTTTAGAAGTGGGAAATGAATGGGACTTTCCTTTTAATTCTTAATCAAGTTAGCTCCAATGAGCTTTCTGAACTTCACTGAAAATCCACTTAATGCCAGCTTGGGTATAGTTTTGTGTTATTGAGTTTCTTTTTTAGCTAATTGGGTTGGAAAAGACTCTGGCTGGGCTGGAAGGACAGAAGCTGAGAGAGCAGATCCATCTCCCTTTTTAAAGAATTCTCAACAAAGTTGGAGAGGTGTGAAGGGTTCAGTCAAAAATTAGTTGCAGGCACACTGTATTAGTGGTGAATTTCTGCACAGAAATTCCTACAAAGTTTGTTACGATCTGAATTTTCCCATCTTTCCTGAAATCACCCATATGCTAACAAGATACAGTTTCAGCCAGGTAAAATGTCTTATATCATTATACCATGATTAAAGTTTATGCAAGATTAGTCTGATGTTTGTAATTCTTTATGCCTGTATATAGCCCATGAAGTGTGCACAGCATGGTACATCCTTACTCAAAAGACATGTTAGAAACTGCAGAAACTGAAAATAACTGTGTATCAAATATGAGTGCAGTATAAAAGAACTATTGAAATAAAGACAGATAGGAATGTAGCTCCCTATGAATTACTTTTTAATTATGACTTCAGTACTTGAGGGAAGGTTCAGACTTCCTGTTGTTGGAAATCTAGCAGGATAGTGCTTCGAGTCAGGGTTTGAATTACAAATGATTGTTTTGTCTGTCTGCTGCCAGAAATTGAACTTTCTTGATATGTTTTCTGAAGCTCACATTAATATGCTTTTCAACTGTCTGTTTCAGCAGTTGTGCTATGTTAATGTGTAGGCATGTTCTAATTTTGCATGTAGCTCAGGGAGAATATTTTATTGTTCAGACACTGTGCTTGCTCTTCAGGGGTAGTCAGCCTTCATTTTGTGGTTCTCTCCCTGCTCCTCTCTCTTTTCTCATTCGTGTTTTGGGAACCAAAGCAATGAGTTGACAGTGCTGGTGGTTGTGCTGTGCAGGACACTAATGGGTGGTGCTGTGTGTGTTGAGCTGGAGACTGGAGACTGGAACTGGTGGCACAGAGCTGTGTGCTGATGCCTGGAGCTATAGAGGATTTCATATGCAGGTGAGCTGCTTTGGGTTCACACTTCTGGATAACTTCAGTCACTTTTGCACTGGGAGAGAACCTGAAAAAACTAACACCCATGCCTCTTCCCCAGACTAGAGTTGTCATCTCTTAATGTTGTTTATGGAAGGAAAAAATATATAACTCTCTAAAGAATTTGGATGGTATGTAAGCCCTAGAATATCCTAGGGAACCCCAAAAATGGTGAATTATAAGAAGAAAGGTTTCTTAGGGGATGTCAGTATAATTCTGAGACATTTAGGGGCTTCTGAAAGCGCAGGCATATGTAGTTGCATTGGGCCTTTGATCAATTGCTAGAAACTAAGTGGTAATCAACAAGTCCTCATATTTGATGTTGACTTGAAAATAACTCCTCTAATCAGACTTCCACTGTACTGATGTTTTCACTTATAATAATATTGACGATTTCCACTGATTCAGTGTTTAGCTTCTTCAGCTGATTATTATGGGGGCTGACAAAAATGGGTAACATGAATTTATTTCCCAAGATTTTATGTTTGCACATTGGAAGAGGATGCCAAATTCTGTTTGTGCAGGAATGGGCTTGATCAGTAGCAGGTCACCAGGTCACTCCCTAGTCTTTAAAAATACTGAATTTCTCTTTTTTTTTTTTTTTTTTTTTTTTTTCCCCCAGTAGCCCCCTCCCAATAGCATGAGGCTGATGGTGAGAAAGTAGTGATGGTTTGAATGAGAGCTGACAGGGCCAAGCTGTGTATTCACTGTTAAGGTTTTTAAAGTTCTTGTAAGCTGTGGTGGTGCTGTGTGGCTTTGCTATTTTAATGAAAGTGCTTCTCCCTGTGGAAGTTACAGGAGAAAAGACCTTACTTTTTGGGATGGCTTGGAAAATAGTTTTTTGGAATGGACAGCTAAATTTGGAGTATTTATTTCTACAGTCTGCAAGAATATAAACAAGCTTTCACCTCTCCTCCTTTCCTATGGAAAACCAGTTTGAGAATATTTGTTTCTAGATAGCACTCTTGTCCATTGCAGGTTGTGCTTCTTAGCACCTTATCACTTCTAAATAACTCACAATGGAAAGTCACCTTTTTGATGTAAATTAGTGAATGTCTCAGTGTGACTCTGCTTCATTAAAAGAGAGTTGAGGTAGTGAATGTAAGAAAAAAATAAGGGGCAAATCAATCTGTTTTGAACTCATTTTTGCAGAAATTGGTAAACAGCCCAAGAAAACTAAGTTTTTGTCTATAAACATTTCAGCACTTCATCTGGATAGAAAAGCAAACAAAACTTGATTCTTTTGAAGTAGTCATGCTCGGAGATGGCAGAGACCAGATCTCTACGCGCTGTTGGGGAGCCTGTATAGGCTTTTTAGTCACTGAACAGCACTTAAGAAGAACTTTCTGATTTCAGTAGTGCCTCTTGATTTTCATGGTGAAGTTTTCTACTCTAGTTGTTGCTCAGAAAGGCTGTTTGAGTAGCCAGCTTGTTTCCTTAGGTGGCTTTCTCAGAGGTGATGAGGTCCTGGGGCTATCATGGACTGACTGAGGGGTGCAGAAGGAAAACAATTCCTGTTGTCCAGATTCTGTTTGCACCTTCAAGAAAGAGAGACTATCATCTGAAAATCTGCCTGTTACAATCTGGTTCCCTCTAGCTACCCAGTGGGGCTGAGTCTGTTGATCTGAGTGACTGAGCAGGGAGCGACTGCCTCATTTCCCTCTCCATTTTATTTTTCTTTTGGGGTGTAACATGGCATAATGCAGTCTGTTGCAGATGCACATGAGAAAGATTATGATTTTATAGCCACTTTCATTACTGAATTTGTTATGGGAAATTAATTTAGAACTTAGACAATTGTATTGCTGTTGGTGGTGAAGCCTGTGTTTGATTAAATTCCTCCCCCCCTTAAAGAAGAACTAACAAGGATCTTGCCTAATGGCAAGATATTCTTTGATTTGCAGTGTTTCATAGAACAAATTTCTTAGTAAAGAGTAGGTAGGATTTCTAATTTTAACCTCTAGTTACATGGAGTATTTTGGTTGGGGTGAATATGACTGTGTGTTCTGATGCACCATATTGAGAATTTTGCTAGAGTAGTTCTGTAATTAAGCTGTTCTATATAAAATGTTATGTTGCACTCTAGTATTTTGTTTTTAGTCTAAACCACTTTTGTTAGCTATGTAGTCCTTCAGCAGTACGTTCAATCCATATGTATCCAACTTGGATAAAAAACCTGAAAAAACATGTGCTGTCATGTTTGAAGACGATGTACCTTTCTTGACTGGTTTCTTTTTTGACAGGCATGGTCCTTGTGCGGAGTGAGAATGGGCAGTTGCTGGTCATCCCTCAGCAAGCCTTGGCTCAGATGCAGGCACAGGCACATGCCCAGTCTCAGCCTCAAACTACAATGACTCCTCGTCCTGCTACACCTACCAATGCTCCTCCAGTGCAGATATCCACGGTGCAGGTCGGTTCAGTAATTTGTAGTGTTAAAAACAGCAAGATTTTTGTCTTCCTGTGAAGAGTACACCAGCAGGCACGGTGTGAAGTTAGTGATTTGAAGAAGCCATTGATCAAACCAGGCTCTTCCACGTGGTGTGGGGATTGTATTTTGTTCCTCATTCTGTTACAGTTTAGCTGTTACTCATAAAAAATATTTTTACCTAGCTGAATGGCATTAAGTTTATAACTGTTCTATATAAAGAAAACAATTCAAGACCATATATGGTTAACTTGTAGAACTCTTTTTCCCTGAGGAATCATTATTCTTTATAAAACCAGAAGAAAAATGTGGCTATGGGTATATGTATACTGAGATCATCACAGTTGCATTAAATTAAGACTAAAGCTCCTTCCTACAGTTTTGTAGTGGTCCAGGTGCACTCTTTTGTATCTGTAAAAAAAGCAACTTTCCAGAGACAAAGTACTAGATAAATATAGGAACTAATGTGTTTGGTTTTCCTCCTCTTCCCCAGGCTCCAGGAACGCCTATTATTGCACGACAGGTGACACCAACTACAATTATCAAGCAAGTGTCTCAGGCTCAAACAACAGTGCAACCCACAACAACGCTACAGCGGCCTCCTGTTGTGCAAGTGAGTTTCTAAAAGAGTAATGTATACATGACATACAGCAGTTGTCAAGATTAGCTGAAAACCTGCCAGAAGTACAGGAAATACAATTGCTAAGTGCATGGAAGATTATCCTTTCTCAAACATCTGCAGATCTCAATTTAATGTGCATTTTGGGTGTGTAATCATTATGCCTATAGTATTATTATTCTTTCACGTTGTATCTATAAGCATATCTATTTAAAGGGATCCTGTTATTGGTTTGTACAATCACAGAACTGGCTAAAATAAAATACCTTTGTGCTTCAAGAAAGCCACACCAGTTCCCTTTGGATTTGGAGCTGTGATGGATCTGTAGTCCTCTCAGCTGTGCAGAGGAAAATGCAGAATTACAAAAGGAGTGGACCAGTAGCCCTCTCTTCCACAAGACTACTTCTTGCACGAGTGTCTGCTTTGGTCAATGTGCTTTGGGGGATTCTGATAACTCAAGTAAAAATAGGGGTGTCTTAGTATGTGGGCTCTCATAGCCTGGCCTGTATTAATGCTAGGTTTCCTTGTAGATTTGGGTTCTGGGGTTTTTATTTGCTTTGTTTTTTTTTTTTTTCCTTGAGGGGTGGTGGTGTGAGTTTCAAATACAATGCCAAAGTGTGAAATTCTCCACGTGGCTCCCAGGCAGCAGTGATACAATATGATTGCGGTCGCCTAATCTGTCTCATTGTGCTTTCTTCATCCTTTGAGCAGACAGGATTAGAGAGTTTTAATTTAAAACATGCAGGTTTTGCTAGGCATCCAGTTAACCTTTTTCTCCTCTGAGAGCCTTTGCCTATGCCAGTGATCTTTCCAGATCTAAGAGTTAATTTACCTAACTGATTCTCCTTAATTTGCACTGCTGTTACATTGGACAGAAAAATCATTCCATCTGCATATTTTTTGCTGTAATGAGCATACCATGTAATGAGCATGGACTTAATTTATCATGATTTTGAAAAATGAGACAAATCCTTGTCTCCTTTCCTGTCTCCCAAAATACCAATGAAAGTAAGCTTTGGCAGCACTGGAGCCTCTTCTCTTGTACATCTTTATGTAAAGGGCAAGTTTAGAAATGATTTGTTAAAATGGTGAGAGCTAGCTTTAGCTTGTTAAGAGCTGTGGTCTCTCTGATGGGGTTGGCATTAGTAATTAGACTGTGTTGGAAGTCCATGATTGAGCTGCGTACGTGAGAAGTTCTTGTTTACAATGTTAATTCTATTAAGGTGGTATTTCTACTTTGAATTGATTCTGTAAATTCCTAATTTGAATTACCAACTTGTCTACAAGAGCAGAAAAATGTTTTCTCCCTCTGTTCATCAAAAAGACCTAGATAAGACCTGAGTTTTTGTGTCCCTTGTGCCTTTTTAGAAATTACTCCTGTTGAAAGTGGCATTTGAGGAAACAAGCTGTAAAAGCTGCTGCACTCACAGAAATTTAGCACTTGTTTCAGTTGTTTTTTGAAACCACGGTGTACGAGGGTATGTTTATGGTACTATTTTGCATTTCATTCAATAAAGCAAAAATCGTGCAATTCTTAACCAACTTTTAGGCTTTCAGTTTTGAATGTGTAGTGTCTTGTGCCATCTGGTGGCTCTTGCTTTCCACTGCAACAGATGGCAGAGGAGCAACTTCTTTTTATAGTAGCTGTGAAAGATCTTCTACTGTCCTGTGGCTCAGTTTCTGTTTGACGGTTCAGAAAAATACGGTTTGGTATGTTCCAAGTGAAATAATCTTCCGTTTGTATTCTCTGCAGCCTCAGATTGTGCTGGGTGGTACTGCACAGACAACTGCGCTGGGGACGGCAACCGCTGTACAGACTGGAACTCCCCAGAGGACAGTGCAAGGGACAACAGCCACCTCCACCATTGCCACAGTAAGATCCCGAGGGCACTCAGCATCTTGGTTTGCTCACTGACACAGATGTGCAAACATGGAGTAGAGCAGGGAGTAGTAAAGGTGGAGGAGTTCTGTGAACTCCTGTTCCTGTGAATAGTCTTGAAAACAAACTTTTAATAGAACCATATAGATCACTTGAGTTTTGACAGCGGTCAAAGTAACTTTGATTTTTGTAACAGTTTTAAAGCACTCCTTTTTTTAAAAACATATTAGCTCTATCTTACACAGAAGTGGATTGTTCAGCACTGCAGAGTAGAATCTGCGTGAGAAGAGGTTAAGAGTTGGCACTGAGTCATTCAAGATCCACATTTCCAGAACTTGTAAAACAGGGAGAAGCTGTGCATTGTGCCATGCACTGGGCAAGAGGAGCTTTGCTCTTTGTTTGCCTGTTAAAATGCCTGTTTTCCCCTACAGGGGTGACATTCTTAAAATATTTGGTGTTTCCTAACTTCATTAAGAATCATAATTTATTAAATTTCGATAACAAATGTATGATAAATATGTATATATGGAGAAAAATAATAATCTCAGTCTGCTTATGTCTCAAGTGGTGAGGGATGTGAATCTGTAAATAATATTCTGCAGTGAGGAACTGGGGGAGGACTTTATTTCTCAGAGTATACGGTCAGATTATGTATTACAAAGAGTTTCTCTGCCTTCTCTCACTGTTTCCCTTCTACCTTTCCTCCTCTTGCAACAGGAAACTATGGAAAATGTGAAGAAATGTAAAAACTTTCTGTCCACATTAATAAAACTGGCATCATCTGGAAAACAGTCTTCAGAAACTGCGGCTAATGTGAAAGAATTGGTACAGAACCTGCTGGTAAGAAAAGCTCATTGAAAGTTGTGAGAAATGGAATCTGGACTTCAAAACTGAGGGGTTTTGTTTGTTTGTTTTTGAGAGAACGGAGGTGATAAAATCTGAGAAATCAAACTGAAGTTTGCTGCTTCTGAATTAAAATGTATACATAAATTTCCCATTAAGCTTGTAAATGAGACATTACTCATATTCATGCACAAGAATGGGAATTAAATTGGGGTGTGAGTAATGTAAATGGTGATTCTTTAAATTCTACATTTTTTAATTGATAAAAAGTGAATAAAAAGATAAATTATGTACTTGAGGGGGAGACACTACAGCTAGTTCAATAGCTGAGAGTAGGAAATTACAAGTTTTTACAAAAAGAATATTATCTGAAGCTAATGTAAAAGCTTGACATACTTAGTATTTATAGAATGGCTACTAGTGTTGCTTAGCCTAGTTGTTAGCAACCTGTAAGGTAGAGCTTTGGATTCCAGATGTTATCACATGATAACCAGAGGTTGTCACAAGGCCAAAATTCAAAGCCTGTCTTCCCATGAGGGATATACATTTAGTTTGGAGAGACATCTGCCTTTTGAACATATGTTGGGCACAACTTCAGTCATCTGAAATGGAACTGTAGTACCTTTGGAGAAGAGAACACCAGAGATGGGACTGCCTGGCTGCTCTGAGCAATTGATAGTTGGCTGGTTGCAGGTCACATGAGGTGTTCCTGTAGGTTCCAAGCTGGCTCTTTGATCTAAGGACGTTACTGTGATAGCAAGAAGGTACACAATAATGGCAACAACTGAAGGTGTTTCTTAAAATTGACTTCCTATCTTCGGTTAGATAAAGGTAAAGATAGGAAGAAGAAAAGCAAAGATGGGACTGGAGATCTTACTAGTTCAAAGTTGTAGTAAAATCAGTTACTACCATAAAGCTATTGGTAACTAAAATAGTGAGCAATGATAAACCCACTTAATTTCAATAAACTATTTAGTCTTAATTTTTTTTTTTCATTTGGTGTGAAGTATCTGTAAAAGTTCATGACTACAAGTTCGTTTATTTGGATTTTCTCTTTTGAAGGATGGAAAAATTGAAGCAGAAGACTTTACCAGTAGGCTGTACAGAGAACTTAATTCTTCACCTCAACCTTACCTTGTGCCTTTCTTGAAGGTAACTCGTGTTCACTAGTCCTTAAATACTTCTGTGCTTGCGTGTCAGCAGCAGTGGACACAAGCCACGTCTTTTACCAATATAGGTGGAATTCCAATGGTATAAATTGAACTTTTATATGGTGCCTCATTAGACTTTTGCTTCCCTAAAAAAAAATGCTTCTGCCTCTCGGTTCTGGGAGTTTGATTCATTGGTGTAGTTGATAGTGTAATTTCTGCTGTAGTGTCACATTGTAGCTCTTTTGAGAAATGAGTTTTCTTTCTATGACTTACAAGTAGGTTTTTTTTTTCCAGCACCAAACCTGTGAATTGATTTATTATCCTCTTTTTAGTCTTGGAAAGAAAGCAAGGGATTAAATGATACAGAAAACTACCTTCTGGACAAACTCTGACTCTTGCTTGTGCTATGTACCTGTTCGTATGCATAAGCAGGAAATTTTTTGCCTCTCGATAATAAACCTCATTTGTCATAAATGACACATCTCAAAGTAATGTTTATTATGAAACATTTACCATCCAAAAATTAGAGTAACTATAGCAGTATGGTAAGGGTATAACTCTGCTTGATTAATGTATGATAAAGGGATAGAGTTGTAGGTGTGTGTGCTGACATTTCTGGGTTCTTATATACTTGTTCAACCTTGAGCTGTTCATGAGGACAATAATTGTTACTCTAGGAAAACTACTAATGTAAGAATCCAGTAAAACACTGATCTCTGCTCAGCTCTTCTCAGATCTCCACCAGTGTGGCAGTATGGCCTTTAGGCCCTCACATGCCCTGGCTTGGCATACATGTAGAAACAAAACTGAGGAAGGCAGCATGAGCTTGGACTGTGAAATACATACCAGGGGTTCCAGGTATTTCATAACCTAGCTGCCTATGATATCCAGGCTTCCACAGCTGAAGGTACTGGCACTGTCTAGCTGTGGATGTGCAGGATGTGCAGGTGCTTCTGTGTGCTCTCCTCTCCTGTTTGCTTATAGGCCAATACAATGGACTGAGATGAATTGCTCTTTACAATTAGCTTTTTCTTGTCTGATCTAGGATTAAAATACTCAAGCCAATTCTCTACTTTCCTCTTTCCAGAGGAGCTTACCTGCCTTGAGGCAGTTAACACCAGACTCTGCAGCTTTCATTCAGCAAAGTCAACAGCAGCAGCCCACGACGCAGGCGACGATAGCGACGATCCCGTCGGCGGCCGTGCTGCTCAGCCCCTCAGTGCAGCGCACGGCGGGGAAGGCGACGGCCACGGTCACCAGTACTCTCCAGCAGCCTGTCATCAGCCTGACTCAGCCCACGCAGGTCGGCGTCAGTAAACAAGGACAGTCTACACCCCTGGTATGCAGGCTGAAGTGCATTATTGGGTATTGCACAGGGGTGGTTTGATAATACATGACTTTGCTGCTTAAATTGGTGGTTTAGCTCGTCGGAGATCTTTGACCTCCTTAGAGAAATTAACTACTAAGAAAAAAAAATTCAAGTCCATTCTTGATAAAATTACTGTATTATTTTGTATTCTAGCATGAAATACTGGCAAATTGTCTCAATCCCTGCATATCCACAAGAGAACAGTGTTCTGGAGGATCTTCCATTTCCCATTTTATAAGTCTAACAACAGATTATCCCAAAAGAGGAGAAGGAATAACTTCCTCAGGCTTGGACATAAACCACATAAAACAGTATAATGCACAGCATCCTTTTTAACTCTTCTCATAGCAAAACACTGAGTGTAAGCTCTTTCTAGGATGTGTATTAATTGATATACATTATAAGATTAATAAGATGTTTTTGCTACATGTACTTCAGTGTTCACTGTAAAACGCTGGACGTTCACCTGAGCTGCTCTGTGCAGCAGCTGATTCTAGTGCTCATTCTAGATCAGTGGGCAGATGTGTTAAGATCACATCTTACAAGTTGATTGTTCAAGTTTGTTCTTCACACCTAATTCTTAGCTGTAGTTTTTTTTCTCTGATTTTTTTTTTTTTCTTATTATTTGCAGGTTATTCAACAGCCTCAGAAAGCTGGGGCATTGATAAGGCCTCCACAGGTAACATTGACACAGACACCCATGGTAGCATTGAGGCAACCACATAGTCGTATTATGCTCACTACTCCTCAAATTCAACTGAATCAACTTCAGACAGGTAAGAGGTCAGGATACTTGGTGTGTGTTGTATTTGGTAACGTTGACCAAAGTCTGGCTTATGAATGTCAGTTTTTAAGTGCCCCATAGCTTTAGGATGGTGGCTGTATCACTACAGAAACCTTCAGTGCTTTGTGCCATAGCAACTGGGGACAGATGCATGGGGGGGCACTTACAGTCAGAAAAATTGTTTGGGTACTGGAGTGATGTGGGAGGGCCCTGTTTTAATTGGATGAAATTCAGACAGAAGCTATTGAGGTAGTCTTTGCACCAGACCTACTGCCACTACTACCCACAACTGGCTTGTACATCTGAGCTCTGATAGGAGTACAAATGCTGTGTTTGTTCTTGCAGTACCTGTGGTAAAACCAGCAGTATTACCTGGAAACAAAGCTATCGCCACTGTTTCAACACAAGTAGCTGCTGCTCAGAAGAATAAACTGAAAGAACCTGGGGGAGGCTCTTTTAGGTGAGGAACTGTACCCTTATTTGTGCCTTATTTCTGCTGAACTCGTTGGGGACCTTTCTGTGTACTGTGGTGGTGCTTGAATCAGGCTGGGCAAACTCACAAGAACTGGAGGTGGATTTTCTGTGGGCAGGTTTGCTACTTTAATAAAAATTTTAACAAACAGATGTGGACATACTTGTGCCAGACTGGTTTTGGTATTTAGCTGGCATTAAGGGTAAATATTTGGGTGCCACAGTATATGAAAGACGTTGAGAGGCCTGAGCAGATCCAGAGAAGGTCAGTGAAGTTGGTGAGGGGTCTGGGGAACATGTCTTAGAAGGAGCAGCTAAGGGACCTGGGGGTGTTTAGTCTGGAGAAGAAAAGGTTGATGGGAGACCTTGCCTTCTATAACTCCCTGAAAGGAGGTTGGAGTGAGGTGGGTGTTGGTCTCCCAGGTTACTAGTGATAGGATGAGAGGAAAGGGGGTTAAGTTGTACCAAAGAAGGTTTAGGTTGAATATAAGGAAGAATTTCTTGATTGCAGGAGTGGTGAGGCATTGGCCCAGGCTGCCCAGGGAGGTGGTGGAGTAACCATCCTGGGAGGGGTTGAAAAAACATGGGGCCATGGCTTAGTGGTCATGGTAGTGTTGGGCTGATGGTTGGAGCTGATGATCTTGGAGGTCTTTTCCAACCCTGATGATTCTATATCAAATCTTACAAAAAATTCCTTCCTGGGCAAGCAAACAGAATTCATTCCCTCACTCCTCCCGCTTCTGCTTGAGCTATTTGGATGTACAGCCTGTCTTGCAGTGATGAGTGCAGTTTATTAGTGGCTTGTGGTGGTGATGTGTCTGATCTCTTGTTTCTCAAGGTGTTGAAACACTACATAAGAAAGGATCTTGAGAAAAGAGGAAATACAAAGCTGCAAGATTACTCTGAGTGCTCTTTGAAATCAAATTACATTAGTTTTAATTTACCATATAATAAAAGCAAATAAAATGCAAAAATATTCAGGTTTACTGTGGAATTCATTCTGTGCAGCTGTGGTATTGTAGCAAAGTGTGCAGATAAGCACTAAGTGTTATGATTATAATGAGTTTTCCTTTCTTAAGGGATGATGATGACATTAATGATGTTGCATCAATGGCTGGAGTCAACCTATCAGAAGAAAGTGCTCGGATATTGGCAACAAACTCTGAGCTAGTGGGCACATTAACAAGGTCCTGTAAAGATGAAACCTTCCTTTTCCCAGCACCTTTACAAAGAAGGATATTAGAAATAGGTACGTTGATTTTTCTTGAGCTTTAATAAACAAATTTCACTAGTCTTGGATTAATTGAAGGTGTTTTCCATAGAAATTAATTTGAATAGTTTAAAGTTGCTGGACTTGTTACCTTTTGTATATTTTAATGCTAGTGGCCAATCATTCAGCTTGTGAAAAGTAGAATAGTGTTAAGGGATTTCAAACCTATAGAACTGCCTTCTGAAATGGTGGCAATTTAACACCAAAATTATTGGACCTGGTTCAAGTTCAGGCCGTATAAACCAATGAGGCATAACAAAAATAATTACATTTGTTTTTAAAAAAAATCTAGAAACACTTCTCATATTTACTTACTAGTTTAGTATTGATGGTGGAACAGAAAGCCTTCTCCAATTATTTGCTCACTGTAGTATGCAGCATTTAGTAATAGATTGTAAATTTTGTTAAGCTAAGGTCAATTTTCTCATGCACACCATTTCTTCTTTAATGCTTGTTTGATAAATACCTGAAAGCTTTGTTTTACAAACAGCTATTAAATTTTCATGACTGAGATTAGCCACATGTTTAGTTTTATTGTAAAATCATTGTTCACAGCTGACTTCTGTCTTGATCATAGGTAAAAAACATGGAATAACAGAAATCCATCCTGATGTAGTTAGCTACGTATCACACGCTACACAACAAAGACTACAAAACCTCGTGGAAAAATTATCAGAGACTGCTCAACAAAGGAATATTTCTTACAAGGTAACTGTACTTAATTATACAAATAAAATGGCAATATTGCACAAATTCAGCAGGCTATCATATTGCCTGTACCGTGGGAGTTCAGGCATTCTTTGTTCTGTGAAGTTAGGTTGTTTATTCTTTGATTTATCTTACATTGAGATATTACTGCACGTGGATGACTAGAACTCTTCAGCTTGTTTATACAAAATGTTTTTAAAACAAATGCAGAGAAACTGTGTCCTCCCCTTTATTATGTCAAATATTTAGAGTCTGAGTGCTGGCACAATGAGATAGGCCTATAAAGGCACTGCTGTGAATTCTTGAGAGACTGCTGCCTGACAGATGTGTGTTCTCTGTGGATGCAAATGCCCAAACAGCATTTAAAAAACCACACAGCTCTCTGAAATATGTTCATGAGGTTAAAGCTGTGATGATAGTAGTTTAGAAATCAAAATCTGATGATTCATGAAGTAGAACAAAATGCTTTCAGCAATTCTAGCTCTAGCTGGTTTGTCTGGTGTAAATATATACTTGCTATTCGAAAATGACAAAGTGAACATTAGAACTTTAAGTGTATATGTTCTTGTACAGTACAAGCTAACAGCTTTGTTTTTAAAAAATGTAATGAGAAACATATTTGCTGTGTTTTCAGGATGATGAAAGATATGAACAAGTGAGTGACGTTCGGGCACAGCTCAAGTTCTTCGAACAACTGGATCAAATAGAAAAGCAGCGTAAAGATGAACAAGAAAGGGAAATATTAATGCGTGCAGCAAAGGCAAGTGCTGGGTTTTCACACGTTTGCAAAGTGTCATTTTTGACGTCAAAACTGCAGTTTCTTTTTGTTCTAAAGCTCTTGCAATGAAGGGGAGGACTAATCTTCAAAGGTGGAGCTTGATGAATGTGTTTCTTAGCTAGTGCTCTGTTCTGCGCTTCATGGTAAAGCATGTGAGACAGCTTTGCCAGTCTTGTTGCATGTTCCCAAATTAAAGTAGGTCTTAAAACTTGGGTTTTTTTGCATTTGTGTTGTGAAAAAGTTGAAGTTTATAGCTCGGTGGTACTCTTAAATGGGAAAGAGATATTACAGTTTTTGAGACTAGAAATAGAATTCAGAAAGATGTTTACAAGTTGGAGAAATATATTAAATGGGAAGCAGTTGGTGTAAGCACAGATTAGACTTTGTGGTTGTACTCAGTGACTCTAACATAGGATGAATACAACTAAGCAAGCAGGAGAGATCTAGAAATGATTCACAAAACAACCTAAGGTATCTGTTTAGCTTCTCATCCAGTATGAGTCGATAATGTCAAAATCCAATTTCTGCTGTACAATACTCACACCTAAGTTGTGAACCAACAACTTAATTTCAAATGGTTCCTGCTGGACCTGAGTTGGAATACTCTATCCAGTTTTTGGGCCCTACACCAAGCAGGCTTCAGAAGGAAAGCAATTTAAAGGTCTAGAAAATGTGACCTATGAGGTGAGATTAGAGAGTAAATACATTTACTTCAGAAGAGGAAAGAAGAGGTGAGGCATAAGTCTTCATGACTGTGTTCTGAATATTCATATGATTCCCTGTGCTTGCTGTGCCTGAAGTGCAGCAGTGAAGACAGTTAATCATTGGGAAAAGCTTAATATTTTGAGGCTACTTGAGTACTGAATTAAAATAGTTTATTTTCTTGATGGTCTAAAGAATGTATGGGATTAACAGCAGTCAGGGTTTGTTTGTATATAGTTAGTCTTGACTTATATGAGAGTATGGATGGGTGGGTGTCAGTCTATCCTCTTGTCCTGTCACTTACTATGTGGGAGAAAACAGCCTGAAGTTGTGCCAGGAGCGGTTTAGATTGGGCAGTAGAAAAAATGTCTTCCCAGAAAGGGTTGTCAAGGCCTGTCCCAGGCTGCCCAGGGCAGTGGTGGAGTCCCCATCCCTGGAGGGATTTCAAAGCTGTGTAGATGTGGTGCTGAGGTGTGACCATGTACATGGTTAACCATGTAACCATGGTTCAGTGGTGACCAGGCAGTGCTGGGTTAACGGTTGCACTCAAGGACCTTAAAGGTGTTTTCCAGCCTGACTGATTCTATGATTCTACAAGTATGATATGTACAAATAATTGTAGGTGCCTAAGTGACATGGGCAATTGCTGATGCAAGTCGTCTGTTGCTCAGTTAGCTGCAGTTTGTTCAGGGAGGAGTCCGACTTGTAGGTGTAGCAGAAAAATACATTCTTACTAAGTGTGTAGTTACACAGCAAGGGGAGGAATTTTTCCAAAAAGTACAGGTCTGATTCCTTTTTTAATATGCAAGTGTATTATTTCAGTTCATAAACCTGTGTGATTTGTGTCTGAGAACAGTTTTAAGGCATCAGTGCTTAGCATTTCATTTCCCTTGTGATCTTTAACAAAGCTGAAAAAGAGGGATACTTTTTTCAGAGTACATACCTCAAACTAAGAAATTAAAAACTGCTTTTAATTCTGAGAAATGATTTTCCCCTGTTGCCCTCTCAGAGTGATAGGTATTCTTCACTTTCTGCTGAAGTTTAAGAAAAACTTTCATATGCTATGTAAAATGTAGGTTCTTGAATTGCTTTTGTAATCAAATTAATTTTTCTTTTTTCCCCACCCCTTCCATGTTCATTCTTTATCAACGTAGTCTCGATCTCGACAAGAAGACCCAGAACAGCTTCGGTTGAAACAGAAGGCCAAGGAGGTAGGTGTTCACCTGAATATGAACTTTCATTTTTGAAATTGAGAGGAAAATAATTAACTGTACTTGTTCTGGCAAACACAGATGCAGCAACAGGAGCTAGCACAGATGAGACAGCGGGATGCCAACTTGACTGCGTTAGCTGCCATCGGTCCCAGAAAGAAGAGGAAACTAGATTCATCAGGATCTGGATCAGGGACAGAGGTACAGTGTATTTGTCATGTTTGGGTTTGCTGCATCAGCCTCTGTAAAAACCTGTCTGTTCAGAACTTTGTCCCTGGTTTGCTGAAGCTTTGAGTGGCAGAAGTGTGTTGTGTGTTCAGACTGGCTTGCTCCAAGACCAGGGTCAACTTTTAGCATCTGTGTGGTAGCGTAAGGAATAGAATTTGAGTTGTCATTCCCTGATTCATGGAACTGGAGGAATGTTAGAAAGGCAATCTGTTCTCTCAAGTCTCTGCTGTTTTGGATCTCCATAGTTTTGGGAAGAAATTGTGGTTGTAGCCTGTCTAACTAAGTAAAAACAGAGTAATGCTGCTGAGGTGGGTGCAGTGGTGGAGTTGAATCACTGCAAAATACAATAGCAGGAGCTTCAGGTTGTAGGAACTTGCCCAATTTCCTCTTTCTTCTGATTTGCCTTAGTTTTAGTATCTCTACAGTAGATCAGTTTGACCAATTTCATCTGATCATGATGTTCCTGCATATCCTTTGTATATTCCACTGTTTAATGTGGCCTTTAAAAATTTTTCTGCAGACTAAATATCAGTATGCTGAGTATCTGATTAGTTTAATGTTAATTTAAATTCAGGTAGGTTAGTAAACTATCTGCTGTGTTTCTAAACAAGGGAATAAACATGAACTGGTATAAAACTGCTTTCTGCATGGAAGACATTCAACATGGGATGTCTCCAGTGTTAAAAATGAACAAAATCTACTTGAAACTTGTCATTTACAGCCCAAAAAGCTTTCTGTGTAATTTGAGGATTTTTCCTTGGAGAGTTTTGTTTGATAGAAAGTGACAGGATAGTAATAATTTAATAATTCTGTTTATTACTTCCTGAGCATTCAAAATTTCTAGTGTTAAAACATTTATACTGTAGAAAAACAAGAGAATTTTGTTTCGAGAGAATTCACCTTGGTGTGTACTGAATTGCTAGGAGCAACAGTTCACGTGTTTGATATAAAATGTTAGGGCACAATCTGAGTACCAGAAAATGTTACTTTTAGTTGTATAAAATAAGCCTCTTGAGCCTCTTCTAAAGTAATTTCGAGTTTTGAAATTTACTAAAATGCCTGTTACTGACCATAAGACTGATTTTTATAGGAGTTAACGAATTTTTGCATTAAAGCTTTATAAACATGGTTTAAAATTATGAAGGCTGCAGAAGGTGGCACTTGTACAGTGATAGACGTGTCTATAAGTGAAGCTGTGTCTGAGGAATATGCTGAAGTATCTCATGCAGTGTGAGTGTTGGCATTGCTTACTTGTGCATGCTCAACTGTGCAGAGTTAATAGTCTGTTAATGTCACTTAGGTTATGGGATGCGTTTTACATCTCCTGCGAACACTTGTTTGTATTTCATCTAAATCTGAGTAATTTAGTTATCCTAGATTAATCACTTACTGGTTAACCAATTAACTACAGGTTCCCTGGAAATCTAATCTTTTTGTCTGTTTAATTAAGAACCAGCTGCTTTTGATCTGATAGACTCACAGCTGTGCTTTTGCTGCTGTGTCACTTGACATTTTTAAATTGAGCTCCACTTGTCACCATTTGTATGCAGTTTGTAGTTAAGGCATATTACAAGAAGTGTGGAAAATAAGGTTTGTCATTACTTAGACACAGATTTGTAAATGTAAGCGTTTGATGTCTAGGAATGCTGAATCTTAATGACATGTAAAACCACTCCTGAGTCATACTGGTACTGTTTTGTTTTAAAATTCAACAAAACAGGTTACTGTCAGTTTTAGGGTTTTAAGTCCTTGTGATTTTATTGGAAGTTACCAAAAAGCTTCTTCACTTACTCGATACCTCCAGGAGCAGCATTGTTCTGTGTCTTTAAGACTCCTGAAATTTTACCTTTGCATTTAAAGTGTTACAGTCTACAAAACAGCATCAGGCTTGAGCTTCTGCTTCCAAATATATTTAAAAAGCAAATATTAAACACCATTCCAACCATATTGTTTTCTTCTTTGTAGTAATATGTATTTGACAACATTTGGTTAGTATGCAGTGTTCTCCTGCGTCTTCTAATTGAAGTCAATGGAAATTAGTCTGGGGGGTTCTTATTCAGTACAGTTTTTTAAAATTCTCTCAGACAGATGAATTGTTGTTTACTCGTGGAGTATATTTGGACCTTCTTGTGTCACTAAGTATTAAACTTCCATTAATTAAAGTAAAGAAAATATCATCCTAGTAAATTGGAGGAAAAACAGGATCCATAGATAGGCCACAGAAATAGAACCAAGTCTCTCAGCCCACCTTCTATTGTGTACATATACACAAAGAGGGGAGGTATCAGCAACAGGCAACTGCCAGAAAGATTCCCGACTTGAAAATTTGAGGTGAAACCTTGGCTTTTTGGTCTCTGCGTGCCATCTGCTGGTGAGTGTCTCTTACTGCTGCTGCAGGCCGGGAGGAGCAGGACGGCTGCAGCTCCTGAGCTGGGTCGTGTCGCTGTGCTGTGCTGCTTGGCCTGGGCTCCTCTGCCTGCCGAAAAGGTCTTTGGTGGATGTGCACAGGATGGGACCCGGCCCCAGCCCTGCCTGGCGGGGGCACCTTGTCACTGCAGAGTGCTCCTGCCCAGCTGATGGCTTTAGAGTGCCCCAGGATCTCCTTGCCTGTATGGAGGGAAGCACAGCAGCTGTAGAGGAGCTGCATCAGTCGTTTGTGTCCGAGCAGAGCTGTGTTTTCTGCCAGTGGAGATTCAGTGGGGTTAGCCCCAGCAGCCTCACTTTGTAGCTCATCACCAGGCACTGCACATCTGAACAGCTGGAGGATGTAGGGATCTCAAAAGATATAAAAGGACTTTTTTTTTTCTTCTCTAAGTGGTGTATATATAATAATATACTACTCGTTTATCTTGCCAGTTAGTGTGGAAAGCTGCGAGTGTGTACCACAGGGCTAAGTGTTGCTTAATGATAGAGAATTCTTCAGAGATCATTGGAGAATGTTTAACTGTATCCAGGATAGCTACATCTTAATAAATCCTGAGCTTGATTACAGCTCTTGTCTCCAAAAGGAGAGCTCATGGCACCCGTGAGCTCAGGGGGGATGGAGGATGTTATCTAGGACCCCATGGTCCAGGGGGACAGGACTGCTCCCCAGTTTATCAAGAACTCTGGGGCTGCCCTTGGGACCTGCGTGCCCACCTTGTAAAGAATACTGTCTCCTCTCTTTGTTTTGTTGTTGGGATTGCCTCCCTGAAGATAAGAGCAGCGCTTTGAGTTATTTTTAATCTCTATTAAATGTCACTGAGAACTTTGGATTGTCATGTAAATGAGAGTTAAAAAGCAGCCTCTGATCTGCTGGTGTGGTGTCTGACAGCTCGCTTCTTGCCACGTGTGCGTTCTCTGAAAATTTGGGACTGCCTGGGGGCACTGCCACGTTCTGATTTCTCCTCTCTTCTCACCCCCAGGGATCTGGTTCAGGCGCAGCAGTCCCAGGCAGCTCTGGAGTGGGAACCACCAGTCAGTTCAAGCGGCAGAGGATAACGCGGGTGAACCTCAGGGACCTCATATTTTGTTTAGAAAATGAGCGAGAGACAAGCCATTCACTATTGCTATACAAAGCATTGCTGAAGTAAAGTGGAGGAGCTTAAGGTATTTTTGACAGAGGACATGCCTGAGGACATTTTTTATATATTTGCAGATTACGCCTTTTTGTAACAAGCAAATGGGATATTGTTTAAAAAAACAACCACCTCTTTACATGGAACAGTTTTATATTCCTGTTTATAAATAAACTCTTCGGTGTAAGAGAAATACATTTCTGTAACAGTGAGGATACTTACAAGGCCTGTGGATACTATAAAAGGACAATTAAATTTTAACTCATCTCTTGATTGAGTGGCCTTCTTGCCAAACAAGCCATATATAAAGACTGATGGAATCGTTTAGCAAATAACTAGCTACCCTTTGTCAGCCCTGTAGCAGTTTCAACATTAATTGTGCATTTTAGTTCAGTTTTATTCAACTAAATCAACTATATAGGCATACGTCTACAGCAGATGACCTCATTTCATTTAGCTTTTTTTTTTTTAAACAGTCTGTTAGCAAAGCAAACTGTTTTGTTTTTTTTTTTTTTTTAAAGAATATTTATCTTTCCCCCAAATGTTCAAAATCTAGTGGGATATACAGTTAATTTTAAACATAACCTCAATTTTAATCACATTATTGCTTATTAGAGGCCCTGAAATCCCATAAAGGAGGATTACTTCTGAATGTTTTAGCAGCATCTGTAAAAATGCATTTTATTTGCTATAGTTTGTAAAGCTGTAAAGTTAAAAAAGGAAAAAAAAAAAAGGAAAAAAAGAGAAACCTTTTCAGCATAAATATATTTTACTTGCACTGTGTTTTTTAGCTAAAGTGAAAGCTTAGATTAAATAAAGTCAAAAGTTGAGAGGAATCATCAAAAGACTGTTTCTCAGTGTGAAAGTGTTGAAAAATGGTTGGTGTATTTTGTCAGTAATTGTACATAATTTTTGGCACATAACATAAAAATGGCTATGTAAACTATAATTATTTTGCTAAGAGACTGTATGCAAGCTGTGGGCCTACTTTAAAGATGTCCAGAGCAAAGTCCCTTCTTTGTACCTATTTTTTTATTACAAATATACTAATTGGTTCTTTATATTTTCAGAGGTTATTGTATTAAATTGTCTATTGATAGTACTTTTATGACTGTAAATACTTTGGCTTTCTTTGTGTGAACTCTCATGGTAGAATTTAACTCTTGCGTGTAAACTGAATGCTGATCAGTATTTTTATCAACACCTGACAACTGTTACACCCCTTTTATTTTGTCTTTTAGGAAATCCCGTCTTTCCATTTTTTTTCATGTAAATTTTGCACAGTTACTTGTTCATATGTAAATATTTTACTTTCAAAAATGAAGTTTTTAATTGCTATTGTTTTATATAGGATTGAAAGAAAATTAACTCCTTTATTAAAAACAAATTTATCTGTATTTGCTAATGTATTTTTCTCTCGAAATCTTTTATCCTCCTTATTTTTCTTGGTACAGTAAAAGATTAGTTTACCTGAGGGGATGCTGTTTCCTAAAGATGCACTTTGGGTTTTTTTTAACATTGCTTTGTTTTGTCAGTGTTTTGGAAGTATATAACTTTATGAATCTTGAGATTTGGTTGTTGTTGCAGAGGTCTTGGACTAAGATAAACTGATAGTGGGGTTTGGTTTGGTTTTTACACAGGAAAAGTGTCTGAAGAGATCTTAGAAGTATTTTGGGTTTGCCTAGTGAAGGTTTAATCAAACACCCTCTCCTTGAGGGCAGCCTCCTCCCTCAAACACAATTGACTGTGGTGGTTTCCAGAAGAAGGTGTGACATAAAACACAGAAGCTGGAGGACAATTGTAAAAGAATGTAATCAGGGACACACTCCTGATCAGTGATGTGAAAGTCTGAGGCAGCGCATTTCTGATGATGCGCTATACTGAATGTTTAGCTTATGTTTTTTTTATTTCCCACTCTCCTGGGCAATTTAAGGAATAATTCACAATTGTGAGGGCCTAATCCTGCTATTAGATGAATAGAAAAATCACATCAATTTAATAATTATTACTTGCATCCAGAGAGGTCTGTCCAGAGCCATGGCTCCAAGCACACCCCTGTGAGGAGATCAGCTGAACAGATAAGCTCCTAAACCAATGTACTCACCTGACACCATGTATGACACTTGAAGGTTTTAATTGTTTGTAAACTCCAAACTGTCTTTCAAATTGTGTAATGTTATTAAGTGGAAAAATGACTTTGACTTTTGGCCAAAACATTGTCATAGCCTTCCTTTAATTGTGATGAGTGTTGGTTGTAAATGCTGATTCCCCCCAGCCATGCAGCGACCCAGCATGGTGTCTGCAGTGCTGTGGCAGGTAAGTTGGGAAGAAAATGACCTTCAGGTGTTGCTTCCAGTAGCAAACTGGGGGTAAAAATTAAAGTTTCTCCCTGGTGTGCTGTACTTTGCCTTTCCTCTTCAGTAGAGGTAGTAGCTTAGGAGCATGCTGGAGAGGTCGAGGGAGCTGGAAGCAGGGAGAGATCTGTAAGAACAGAGCTCTTGGTCACAATTTTAAGTGCACAGTCAGCCCTTTGCTCTACATAATTTTTCTCAGCTTTTGAAAGTTCCTGGTCTTTGAGTCTAGAAAGCTGGGATTGTCCATCTTTCCTCCCGCAGTTCAAATCCATGCAATTTTTGACTGGGCTATTGGCACTTTACTGGTAGCACTGCAGTGAACGCTGCCACGTGTGGCTGTTGGCATGCTTCAGAGAGGTGCTCTCATGGCAGATCAGCTGGTGAATTTGGGAGGTTTTTTAGGGGTTTTTAACTTTTTTTTTTTTTATGATAAAAATGGTCATTATTTTTGAAGCTGCACAGACACTTTACATTTCAGAGCAAAGTCTCAGCTGAGCATGGGTGGTGTTTACAGAGCAGTGCATGTGTACAGCAGCACTTCTCATGGGTGTTCGTGGCCTGTACAGAGAGAAACTGTGGCTCCAGGACTCCACCAGAGTGTGAGCTAACACGTGAGGGAATTCGCTGTCCCTCTTCATCCAGAGTGCTGAAGCTTCTTTGTAGCACCTCAAAAGGAGGAGCGTGCATTGAAGATAGCCCAGCTGGGAGGCTCTGGCTGTGTGTGAGTCCCTGATGGTTTCTTATACCTCTTTTTATCACACTTCGAGCCCCACCTTGGGGCCAGGTTGCCTCTCTCTGGTCTGTAAGTTTACCAGCAGTTGTGTGACCTAGAGATGGGCCCTCTGCCCTGTTGTGCAGACATCTTGGTGTGTCTGTATTTTAACACCTTTGATTAGACAGTGTGTAGCTGTAATGATCCCAAACTGTTGATAGTCCTTTACTAGCACAAAATTTCAACAGAACAAACGGGATCTAATAAGGCACTCTGAATTCAGGGTTCTCTTTCTCATATTTCACAGATATATAGTTAAATAGATATATATATATATTCAGGGAACCTATTGCAATACCCA
>NW_008583543.1:0-8501 GCF_000691845.1 Merops nubicus | reverse complement strand
TCTGATAAACCCCCATCAAATTCACAGTAATTAAGATTTGATTGGAGATTTTCACCTGATTTAGGAACTTTGCCTGCGTTTCTGTGATCGTCTAAATTACAAATGAGAAGTAACGTGATAACTGCAAACATAAGAAAATAGTAAAACTTATTTGTCCATCAGCAGAGAAGAGTTGACTTTTGGGGGTAAGTCAGGTAGGACAGTAGCCTGCTCAGGTACCAGCTGTAATGCCAGTTCCAGCAGTAACGGGCCCATGTGTCCAGGTAAGTGTGCAAACCCTGGTGCTTTCAAGTTCAAGTGGAAAGGGGACCCTTCTTGACAGCCTTCCAGTGTTTGTGCCAGGGATTTTTAGCAATCAGGGCTTTGGGCAAGTGTAGGTTAACCTGCTGTATTAAAATATGTAAAATGCAAAGAGGAAAAGATTTAGGTGCTATGAGTTGGCCCTAATCTTTAGGTTTTTTGAAATGTCTCACAAGCAGCACCACACGTAGGGCCTCTCCGTGTTTGGGGCGATCTTTCAGCAAGTGATGTTCCCCTGTTTGTGGAAGCTGCCGGGCTGGCAAATCTGGGAGGTATTTTTCTGCTGGAGGGATAAATGGGGAGGGCAGCACAGCAACACCTGCTGTGCCTCACTGACCTGCCCTCCCTGTGCCCAGCACCTGCCACCTCTGCAGGCACCCTCCAAACCCTGCCAGTGGGGACCCTGCTCCAGGTCACATCTCAACAGCACACATCTCCCCCTGCAAGGCTGCTCTCGGCAACACCTGCTCCTCGCCTCTCCCCTCACCATCCTGGGCATGGTTTGCACCAGAGGACGAGCCAGGATTCCTTTATTTTGGGTGTGTGAGAAAGGGAGCAAGCTTTAGAAAACTTCCTTTTGGGAACTCGGTCCTTGGATTTCTGTGGCTCCTGGAAGAATCCTGCTCTGTGGCGCAGCAGATGTGGGAGTGTGAGCAGGAGCTCTGGTTGTGCTGGGGGGGAGGCTTTGTAGCTGCTACCTGCTTTTATTTCTGTTCTACTCCTTCAGAAACACTTTCCTGGTGAAACACGGTGTATTGTCCTGTCTTCCTGCTCAGCTTATTTACTGTTATTTTCTGTAAGGAGCTGGGCTGCACCCTGTTTGCTTTCCTCCTGGGAGTTTCCCTGTTCTGAAGTCAATAGAAGACTTGTACAAACAACACGAGCAGCGTTTGGTCTGTGATACACACCAAGCTTCTGTAAAGATATTGAATAAATGCATAGCAAATCTGGCTTTTATTGCACTGGGAAAGTACTGTATGATTTTCCTTGAGCAGTTAGGCACTTTTCAAACCCAGGAGACCAGCACCGTGATGTTTAGCTACAGCCTCTTTAAGAGAAAATGAAAATCCTGATGGCATCTCAGGCGTGTCACCATTTGGTGCCTAGGCTCCTTTACTCCACTCTGGGAGGCACAAGGGAAAAGTTTGGGTAAGTTAAGGGCAAGGCCCTCCACCTAGAGCTGGAGTTGGTGGGACTGATCATTTGTATTTGAGAAATTAATTAAGTGCCTTATATATATATATATAGATATATAGATATAACATATTTTATATATATATATGTAAAATTAGATGTTTTCAATCTTCTTACTCTGATTCACTGTAGAGATGTGTCATGTGATGATATGGATTTTTCCCTTCATACAGAAGCTTTTCTTCCACTTTTTCCTTCTGGAATGGTGGGAGTATGTTGTGTGTGTATGCTTATTTTTAATGCGGATGTTTCAGGGTCCCTGTTCAGAGCACAGCCCTAGCACTGTGGTGTTGGCAGAGCTGGGCATGCTGATGGAGGTGAGCACAGTTCCCATCCAGCTGCTCTCCCCCCAAGCCCCAGCAGAGATCTGTGCCTCCTGTCCCTGCATGGCCAGCCATGCTGCAGCCTGAACCCAGCAAAACTTCCCCAAACTCCCCAGTTCCCTGACTGCAAAATGCCTGAGAGCTCCTGGGGGTAGAGGTGAGAGCAGGAGCTGGTGGCTGGGCAGGAGGGAACGAGAGAACTTTTATTCCCCAGCCTTGTACCCTTGTGAGCAGACTGGACAGTCGAGATGTGACGTGGTGCACAGGGAAGGATGAGCTGGAAGTTCTGAGCTGCTTCACCCCATGGGAAGGTGCCTGAGTCTGCCCAAAAAAATTAAGAAGTAAATACATTTTTAAAAAATAGCTAAACCAGGTACCTACACAACACAAAGCCAGGTCTGTGCGAGCATCCCCCATCTCCTTGGCAACAGAAGCAGGCAAGGAGCGTGGGGAAGGAAGGGCTGGGGGAGATGGGTGAGCCCAGCCTGGGTGGGCAGCTCCAGGGGAGGAGGCTTGGCCCCCCCCCAGTGCCAGCATCACACCCCTGAGATGTGAGCTGCTCAACTGGGGGTTTTCTAGGCTTGGACAGATTCTTTTGTGAGGTTATGAAGTTTTTTCCCAACACTGGGGGTAGGTCAGGAGGTGCTGTGTGACCCTGAGCTCCCTATGGGGTGGGCTGCACTGAGCCACTGCCCAGAGCCCTGCCCTGCTCCCAGCCTGCTTTACTTGTTAACACCTGTGTGTACATCACTTCATATGGGTCTGTATGTATTTATATACAAATACATGCATGCACACATGTTTATATAATAAAAATGTCAACTTCATATGTATAAAAGTCTCTACAGGGAAACTCCTTCTCCCTGCTGCAGGGCCAGCTCTGTGACCCAGCAACTCTCCTGCACCTCTGGTCCTGCCTCAAGCTGATTTTGCAGAATTGGGGAGTGTAAGTTGTCACCCAAAGCTGCTTACAGCTACAAGAGGGACTTGCAGTGGTGCAGCCAGGAGCCTCTTGGATGTTTCATCTTGCCCTGGAAGGTGTGCAGGGGGATGCTTGCCCTGAGGACAGGGATGCCAACAGCTACTTCAAGGAAAGCTACTGGACTTTCCCCCCCCTTTATCTACTGACCGTTTCTGTTGCAGAGGATTTTGTGGCTGGATTTGTAAAGGGGGTGGGGGGAGGAAGTGTGAGGCTGAGAAGAAAAATAAATCAAAGTGTTGACAAAGTAGTTCAACACTTGGTACAAGTTTAATGGCAAAAAAACCAGTGTGGTTTTTAGGTTGAGGGAGAAGGAAAAAATGATTTCTGCAGGAAAAAAGGAGGGAGGGGTCATGGAGGCGACTGGTCCACACTGTCCCACCTCTTCACCCTCAGCTGAGTTCAGGGAACATCCTGGGACGTTCTCTGTAGCTGCTGTTCTGTCACTTGTAGGGCGCTGGGACAGGGCTGGGAGTAGGCGGCAGGTGGTGCTCTGAGCCCGCAGCCGAGCACTGCGTCCTCCTGCATCTCTCCTGCACCCTCCCTGCATCCTCCTGCATCCCCCTGCACCCTTCCTGCATCTCTCCTGCACCCCTCCTGCATCCCCCTGCATCCCTCCTGCACCCCTCCCCGGTGAGAGTCCTGCTGCACCCACAGCCCCCCGTGGGGGGGATGCTTTTCTGCTTAATGCAAAGTATAAATTATTCATCTGCTGAGTGCTAAGGAACAGAAAGTGGGAAGGGGAGAAAGGAGGATGTGGATTAGTTGATGTGACAACAAACCCCCCCAAACCTCCAATTAAAAAAATAAATGCAAGAAACGAGGGTAGCACTGTGTGCTTCAGCAGGCTTTGATCAGAAGGGGTGCCCCAGACTATTTGTTTATGTATTTAAAGCCTTATTGGGGGACAGAGTCACTCGTGCAGCAGATGCCTGTGAGCTCACAAGGACAGGTACCAGCAGGGGAATTCGTCGAGGTGCAGAAGAAAGTGAGCTGCTGATTAGAAACGTTTACAAACCAGGGCTCACATGTTCAGAGGAGACTTCTGGTGAGGGCAAGATTTAAGGAAATCAGTGTCAAAAAGCACGGGGTACACAGCATCAACATTTTAACCACCACCTCTTAATTTCCCCCTCCTTTCCAGTGCTGTGATTCATACAAGCTCCAGACCTATAAGGCTCTGTTCAAGATGCTTTTGAAGAGGAGCTGGGGCTGCTGGGGGTAGAAAATCCCAAGTATCTCATGAATGTGCCTTGGGGGGCTGTTGGGTGGTGGGTGGTGGAGCTGCAGAGCAGGAGCTGTCCTGGCTCTTGTCACCATTAGCTTCTCCTCTGCTTCCTTCTGCTTTCCCCCTAACCCTAACCCTAACCCCCTCCCATCCATCACTGGGGTGTGTGGTGATGGGGAGAGGTGGGTACAGGGCCAGGCTGCAGGGGTGGCAGTGGGATCACTCCACTTCCATCCCATCCGTGCAGTTGGCAGCAAGCAGAGGGCTGAGCCTGCCCCTTCTGCTGTCTCCCTGGGTGCCTGGGTCACTGCAGCCCTCTGAGCTGCTCCCCAAACACACACTAATGTCACCCTGTGGCTCGAGGGCTGGCGTGGCCCTGGCTGCTGCTTCCATTCCAGGTCAAACCACCCCACGGGCAGTGCCATGCCAGGAATTGTTGCCTTTTCTAGGTCGTGAAGTCCTTTGCTCCTTAATGCTCTGCCTCCTGAACACCCCCGAGGTGTGTTATAATCACCCCAAAATGCAGCAGCTGATTGTTTGGTGTCCCGGGGGAAGGAAGAGCAGAGTCCCATTAAATTGCAATAATCAAGAGCTTCTGTAACAAATGAACTCGAACCTACTTGACAGGAGGAAGCAGAGGTGCTGCCTTGCTCTCTGCAAACAGCCGTGTTTGGTGGTAATCTTATTTGTAATCTAATCAATATGTTTACTGAAGGAGAGAATATCATCAAGTGTTACTTTAAGACACTTAGGGGATGTGACACTGTTCACAGCTCGAACGTAACCACGTTAGCTGACTGCATTTGCTCAGAGGAGAGGCACATTCTCTTTTATTTGGGCTGGCAGAAGGGTTTATCTGGGAAGCAGGGGGGATCCCATCTGCTTGGGACGCTGGGAGTGGACCACCTTGTGTGAGCCCCGCCAGCTCCCCATCCCACCATCTCCATGTGAGTACCTTGGCCCTTCCTCAGGTTCCTGGGCAGTCACCTCCAATCTGCTGTAACTGCTGCAGGTGCCTGCCCTGATCCAAGCCCACACCTCCTGTGCTGCCATGCTGGAGAGATCAGTTTCATGAAGGTGAGGTTGAAAGGGTTTATTTTTCCATAGGAATTCAACACGTTGCTATAAACCCCCAGCCAGCCCTTCGCATCAGGGAAAGACAAGCAATGGCATCTTGCCTTCAGCCTGTCTTCTGCTTTTGACACTGGCTTTGCTTCACAGTGGTGCTGGTAGAACCCCTTGACTTGGGGCAGCACCGAAGACCACGAACCAGGAGTACCACAGTGTCCCCACCAGGGTCGTCCCACGCTGAGTGGAGCTGGATCGGGCTACGTGGGCACGTGGCTAAGGAGAGCAAAGGCACTGGGAGGAGGAGGAGGGTGGGCAGGAGGTGGCAGGACCAGCCCTGGCACAGGGGCAGCTGCTGCAGCGAGGTCACCCTCAGAGGAGGAGGTTTAGAGGAGTGGCCTTTTTGAAGGAAGGGGCTCCTTGGGGGTCAGTGAGGAGGAAACACTTTTGGAAGTGGAAATGGTCCAAAGGAAAAGCCTCGCTGGCTCTGTGAGTTGCTGGAGAGGGAGATGCTGGCAGCTCTCCTGCAGGCAGGCAGAGGAGAATGGGGCTTTTGCCCATGGGTGAGGGTCAAGGGGCAGCCTGGTGGCTTCAGGTGCCTCCCAGTAAGTCTCTGAGGGAGCTGAGATCTCCCCTCCAAAGACCTGCTGGGGGAACGCTCCCAGAATCCAAGGGCTGTGACATTTGCTGCAGGAGCAGCTCGTTGGCACCCTCCTGTGTAGATGCCAAACATCAGCCTGGCTCAGCAGCTCTGCAGGAGTGGGGCATCTTGGTGGCCTGAGAGGGCTCTAAGACTGTCCCAGCCCAGTGCCAACTTTTTGTGGCCTGGGATGGCCACTGGCCACCTCCATACCACACGTGTCTCATCTGTTGGGTGATGTCAGTAAGGAGCTGTTGCCAAAATGACTAGAGTCTGGTGGGAACTACTTGTCTACTGCTTCCAGGACTCTTGGTGTGACAAAGGAATGACAAAGATGAGCAGGGACAGTGCCAGCCCTGGTGGCCTGGGGATGAGCATGGGGATGAAGCTGGAGCTGTTGGGAGGTGGATTTTCAGAGCCAGGTCCTTCAAGCAGCCCCAGCTGAGGCAGGATTCAGAAGTAAGAAACATCAAAAATCAGGCTCTTTTTTTCTGTGTGTGTTCAGGAAAGTTTGGAGGGTTTTGTAAAAACTTACAGGGCAGCACAAGACATCCATAACAAACAATTAGGCTGCAATGCACCCAGTGGAGGAGTTCCCCATTCACCCCAGGCAGTTAGAAGGTACCTTTTATCCTGAAACATGAGGGTTATATGTATAAAAGTGTATAATGCTTATCTTATAAAATTTTTAGCCTGTCTAATGTATCCCAAAGCTCTTTAAAAACTGAAAATACCAACTCCAGAGGTTTGGCTGGAGTTGCAGGGGAAAGGGATGGCTGCTCAGTTCAGGACTGGCAGTGAGGGGGAACTCTGTGCCCTACCAGGGCAGAAATAGCACCCAAGAGAGGGGGGATGGGACCACCCTGATGGGTCTTGGCCAGATGTGCTAAACTCCCAGAGCACCCTTCAAGGTCCAGAGCCCACAGTGTTGCACAGGCAATGACACCCACCCCACCACAGCAAAGCACCTTAAATTTGAGCTAAACTGACAAGGAAGCTGGTAGGAAAATAAAAACAACAGAAAAAAAACATGCTGCCTGTTTAATTATTTAAATGAAGACTTATTTGGAAGCTCTGTTTGCAGCAAACATCAGCACCCCCCTCCCCTTTATTTTTTAATAAGCTCCAGTGCATTAAAAGGGTGGAAAAAAATCCAATAAACTCCCCCTTGCAGTTTCTTAACATGTTTAATTAAACAGAGAGGAAAATCCCCTCCATCCACAGCTTCAGAACAGGCAGCATCAGCACTCCTTCTCCAGGATATCTCCTGCCAGTGGGAAAAGGGCTGGAGGATTTCCAGTGGGGCTGGGGGATCCCTGCTGCAGCCCAGGAGAGGTTTTGGAGGGGCAGAGTAGGGGGCTTGAGGAGCTTCTCCCCTGGGCAAACGAGGGTCCCTGCCAGCCCCTCTCACGGGGTGGCTTTCCTGCATCCCCAGAGCTGATGCTGCAGCTGAACAGACTCATCCCTTGCCCGGACCAAAAGAGAAAATCACCCAGGGGAACATATGTCATTTCTAGCCTCCTTTTGTCGTTTTAATTGAATTGTGTCATATTGCTTTGCTAAAAGTGGTTAATTAGGATCTCAGGGCAGCGGGCAGGCAGAAGTAGGGGGGGCTCGTCTCGCTGCTGATGGGGCTGGGGAGTCAGATCAAATAAACTATCTCGGGGAATAATGAAATAGTTGGAGGTGGCTGTGTGCAAGGAGAGAGAGGAGATCAAGAGGAGTTAGAGCCAGGGCCATCTGCAAGCTGATTATGGCCACTCATGGGAGCAGAGAGGTGGGCAGGTGGGCTTAGGTGGACTTGGGAATCTGTCACCCCAGTCCTGCTGCAGCCCCGATGCACCAGCAGCTGTTGGGGCATGTTAGAAAGTCCTGATTCTGGCTTGTTTGTGCTTAGCTTTGTCTTCCTGCCCGAGTGGTGCTATGGTCTTGCTGGGCAAGGGCTGTCTCACCCTGCACAGACCCTGCCCAGCAAAACCCACCCTTGGGGGAGCCACCTTTCACTGCTGCCTTTCAAGCTACTGAAAAACTGAAACCAAAGGAAACTCTTATGCTGTAGTTTTGTCTCAAATACAGAAGAGCAGTGCAGGGGGAAAGGGGAATCTCTGGGCTGTGTCTTATGGATATTCTGCCTCATGTCCAGGAAAACTTGCCTGAGCACCAGCTGCCTGCGTGGCATGGGAGCTGGGGAGAAATGGTGTCTGCAGCCCTGCGAGCCCAGCTCGTCCTGCGTCAGGTGGAGAGCAGGGCAGAGGGGACTGGTGTCGGTCCCTGGGGCTGGCTCTGCTCCCACCACGTGCCAGGTCACCAAGGTGCCTGGAGCTGCTGCGTTGGTTGATGGTTGGTGGTTTCCCACTGCAGCAGCTCAGGTGTGACTGCAACTCAGGTGGGCTTCCATCAGCCATCCCTGCACGTCGGCCACCCCAGGGCTGGGGCGTGGATCCATTCCTCTGGGAGAGGCAGGGATAGTGCAGGATCCCAGGGACCAGCAGTGGCTTCTGTGGGATTCCAGCAGTCGCAGTGGGGGATGGACCAGGCTGGCCAGGGCAGCCCAAAGCCCAGGGGCTGTTGGGCACCAGCCCCCCCCATGCAGCCACTGTGGCTGCAGGGCCTTGGCTGTGGCTTCTGCACCTGTGCAGCTGGAGAAAAACAGCTCAGGAGGTGGGAAGGACTGGATGAACTGGTCAGAACATCTGCAAGCCTGCCAAGGTCCAGGGGAGGCTGTGGGGGTGGTGGGGACACAGGCACCCCCGGGGGCTCACCTGCCTG
>NW_008583542.1:82041-99951 GCF_000691845.1 Merops nubicus | reverse complement strand
TGAATTCACTGTACAATTTATGTCTTCATTTCCCTTCAGAGAACTATTTTAAATGGCTTTTTGAGCTTTAATTATACATGTTCTCAATTTATTAAAGCATGAAGTAGTGTTACATCTTAACATTCCAAGGTCTTGTGTAATTGCTCTCTATCTAAAGCAGTGTCTGTAAGATTCTGACAAAACATGTTAGAACCTGTGCAGTGGATTTATATGCAGAAAATCCTCAGCTGAGATGATGTCTAAGCACTGATCACATTTTATGAACCCTTTCGCTTCACCTCTGTCATCCATGTTCCTAATTTGTGTGAAGGAGACTAAAGGCTAATTAGTTCACCTTCTTGCTAAGGGCTTGTACATTTCTACCAGTGCTGTTAAGAATTGGTCTTTACACAGTGTCATGTATCTGTAAACTTACTGCTTTCCTTCAGCATGCCACCAAAACCAACAACACTTCCTGTTAAAGCTGTTGAAAATTCAGAATTCAAGCAGGCAACCAGCAATGGGATTGCTAAAGAGCTGAAATCCAACAGCACTGAGCACATGGTTGAAACCGAAGACAACTCATCAGCTAAGAAAGAGACCTTTTACATCACCAGAGAAGTCAAAGGTATTAAGCAGGGACAGCACAAAGAAGCCAATGTAGTGTCTCCTCAAGAACCTAAAGAAGGAAAAAAGGGATCTCAAGGCATGCAGAAATCTTCAAGCACCATCACACTACAAGCTGTCAAACTGCAACCAGAACCAAAGGCAGAACCCCAGGCCTCTTTCATCAGGCAGGGTGAAGACAGGAAAAGGGCTGTGCAGCCCCTGATGTCAGCTCAACCAACTGCACCTCTGGCAGGGCAAGTCAGTCCCAGAAGCAGAGAAGCAGAAAACAGATCTGGACCCTGGAAGACTGTCATGGAGGAGAAGAGAGAGCCTGTGGGAATTCCCCCTCAGTTTGAGAGCCATCCACAGAGCCTGGAAGCATCAGAAGGCCAGGAGATAAAATTCAGGAGCAAAGGTAAAGGAATAAAAGTTATCAGAGCCCTGGGGTTAGTCAGGTTCCCCTTCTGTGCACAGAAGTGGGAAAGCAATTCCTTCTTCATTGCAAGCTGTCCTCCTCTTAAAGCATTTTGGAGATAGATGCAGAATCACATGCAGTGTCCACAATAATCTTCTCGATTAAATTTTCAAATAATTTTGTACTGTACTGTCCATCCCTTCTCCCACATGGTTTCTGCAGATGTCATCAATACTCTTTTTAGGAGGTAGTTTTAAGGCCTCTTATATGAGGGTGCAAGACACTTCACAGAACTGTAATTAGTTATATTGCCCTTAAGCAAAAAAGCCCAATCGGATAAGAAACTACACTCAGTCACTGCATTTCACTTGTGGTATCCACTTTTACCTCTCATATTTGGTCAAACCAATGCTGATCTGAATGCTTCCTAACAGCTGAAATTATAAAGTCAGAATTAAAAGGGATATTTAGAGTTTGCTTTACAGAATCTGACCGAGTTTTAACTTCTCAGAAGAGTAATGAGAGCTGCATTTTGCTGAATCCAGGGAGTAGACTTGGAACACTTCTTTTTTTATTATTACAGATTTAGTAGAAAATAGTTTTGAAATATTTTTCTGGTTTGGAGGTTTGTGGGTTTCATTTGGTTTTTTTAAATAACTTTCACACTTTAAAGTGTTCCCACAAGTGAGGAGAAAATTTTTTTATGTCTCTGGAAGAAAAAAAAAAATAAAACAAAACTATAGTAATTTATTTCATTTCTTGATAGTTCTTGCCCTATGAGTAAAGAATACAATTTATATCACAAGCCTGGAGAGTAAGGAGGAGAGAAAATATTCCAAAGATTTTAACACCTTTTGAGTAGTTTATTTTTCATGTATATGATAGATTGCTTTCCATCAGAGCATCTCAAAAACTTCACAAAATTCTCACTAATTCTTGATCCTCTTTGCTAAGCAAATGTCCCTAGTGCACAGAAACCCAAAGAGATCATTCAGTGCTTACTGAAGCCAGTGAATATCTTTCTTTCAACTTTGGACCCAAAGCACAAACTCTTCTACACAAAAGCAAGGTGTCTGCAGGGAAGTTACAGTGGAATGTCCCTGCTACACTTTAATAAATAATCTGAGAAACTTTCCTGAGAATCCTCTTTGCAAAGGGTGACCAGGGTTGTTCTCACAGGCACCTCTGCTTCCTGGCTGCAATGGACAAGGGATGTACTATTACACTCTGTAGGAGGCCTCTGCCTGCCAGGCTGTCAGCTCAGCATGCTTCTGGGTCTGTACAGTTAATACAAATCAGCTTCTTTTCCAGGTTCTTTGATACTTCAGGGCTTGAATTTTTTTTTTTTTTTTTTTGTTTTTAAAACTGGTGGGCAAGATAATAAAATTGACAATGAACAAAAAAAATCTTGTTAAAGTGGGGTAAAATAATCTTTCAAATCTTTTCTGAAGATTTTTTCTGAAGAGAAGGAGAATCTTTTCTGAATAATAACTTCTAGTTTCTAGTGGAGGAAATGCATAGAAAAAAAATATTTCCTGCGTTCCAATATATGTAACAGTCATTCCATGTTTTGCCCCATTTGTTGGTGTAATGGTAACCTGCCACCTCCCACATTTTTTATGGATTTGAAGAATTTGGAGATGGTTTTAGGGGTTTTGGTGGGTTTTTTTGGTTGTTGTTGTTTTGTTGTTTTGTTTGTTTTTGTTTTTGTTTTTCAAAAAAAGAAATTCCGTGTGTGTATATTTCCAGACATATATCAGGTGGAATCCTGCTTCTAGTTATGGTTTCCTCTTTCTAGCAAGTCAATCCCCTATCCTAGTATTTCCTCTGTTCAGAAGTATTCCCTGCAGTATGTCATAAATCTTTGTTGCAGGTATTCCTGACATCTTTTACTGTTTGCATACTCCTCTGGGACTGAGCACTCCAGCTATAATGATATGGGTAGAGCTGGGAAAGAACATCAGCAAGGTGGAAGCCCCAGAGGGCCTTATTTGCTGCAAATAAATGAAGGGTGGGGCGGGTGACCTCTTCTGGCATTGCTTCCTAACTTCTCCTCTTTGCTCATCATAGCAACTGCCCCATGAAGCCCTGACTGCACTCATCTCTACTAGCAGCCAAATCTGGTTTTCTAGAGGTCTGGCACAGGCAGAGCAGGCAGTGAAGCCACAGCTAATTCGCTTCTGCTTCCTGAAAGTTCAGTGTCCTAGGAAGCTGCCTGCTTTGCCTACACCTGGACCCCAGTCTGGAAAAAATACCCGGAATCACAGAATGTTTTGACGTAGTAATGGGACCTCTGGAGGTCCTCCGGTTTACCACCCTTTCTCATGCAGCATCACCTAACGCAGTTTATCCAGGACTATGTGAAGGTGACTTTTTAATATCTCCAGGGAGGGAGACTCCACAGCCTCTTTGGGCAACTTGTGACAGTGCTTAGTAATCCTCACTGTAAAAAAGTGTTCATGTTCAGACAGAACCTCCTGTGTTTCAGTTTGTGCTCGTGGCCTCTGGTGCTATCACTGGACACCACTGAAAAGAGCACGGCTCTGTCTTTGCACCTTGCCTTCAGGTATTTATACACATTGATAAGATCACCCTCAAGCCCTTTCTGCAGGCTGAACAGTCCCAGAATAACCAGCCTCAGTGGTAGTGGAATGCAAAGTACTACTAGGTGCTCTAAAGAAACCAATTTAGTATGGTATGAAGGAATGGGGAGAAATTAATTTATTTATTTCTCCTCTGATATCTCATCACACCCATTTTGTCTGTGAGTTTTAGAGTATTAGTTTTCAGACAGAAGTGCTTGGGGTTTTTCAAGTTACCAAATACTTGTTATTTTAAAAGATGGGCTGGCCAAGAAGCTTTGGAAGATCAGAAATATGTAACCATCTTTTTGAAGACAGTTTTGTGTATTACATGGTCATTAAGGTTTACACAGTTATATATATGTAAAAGATACCTAATTTACATCAAAGTAAATAATGAACACTAACAAGAATATTTTTTCATGAAAATTCAAATACTTGATTGTTTAGTTTCAGGGAGACCAAAACCAGATGTGGAATGGTTCAAAGAGGGTGAGTGCATTAAAGCTGGAGAAGATGTCCAAATATATGAAGAAGATGGAGTTCATTGCCTGTGGTTGAAGAAAGCCTGTTTGGGGGACAGTGGATCTTATAGCTGTGCAGCTTTCAACCCCAAAGGCCAGGCTTCCACCAGCTGGTTGTTAACTGTCAGAAGTAAGTTCTCGTGAGCCCATTTGCACTGAAAACTGTGATTGGGCTTTTCAAAGCTGTCAGAGGGTGGTGACTGTAGCATTCCTATTACAACTTCTCAGTGCAGGTTAGTTCTGTTTCCTAGCTCTGTGAATGATGTGGGGTGGGTTAGCTGGCAAGCCACTTTCTGTGTCAGTTTCCCTTCTGATCTATTTGTTTTGTTGCTTGTATAGCTAAAACCATCTTGTTGAATGTTTTATACACAGGGAGTCCTATTCTCCACTGAGGATTTCTATTAATGCTTGTATTTAATACAGGTTGCCAAATATTTTATTGCTTATTCTGCAGTCAGTTCTTTTGGATTTGCTTAGCATTTCTATAGCACACTGCATATGTAAAATGTCTTGCAAGCACAAACCAGTCCTGAGTAGAAAAGCAAATAAGAAGAAAAGTGAAGGAACAAGAATTGCATTCTGCTAAATTCAGGTACACTTCAAAATCACAAATTGTTTTGATCTTGAAGGCTCTGACTTACCGGTCTGGTTGAGAGATTTGTCAGCCTCTTAGCAAAGCCTGTCCTCAGTTCTAATCTTCTCATTTGGTTTTAGGTTTTATCATGGAGCTATGATCATTTTTATGCAACATTGCTCTATTTGCTGAGCCTGAGGTTAACCCAGGATGCCCAAGACACTTCCTGTCTCATGGGAGACCTGTAAAGTGCATCCATAAGTCATTCTCTTTTACTGCCAGCCAGAGGAAACCTGGGAGAGGGACTGGGAGAAGACAGACAAGAGAAGAAAATAATTACCCTTCCCATTCTTTGTGCTGAGCTCTCTGGGAATAGGTTGCATACACTTCTAGTGATTGGCTGCAAATGGTGGATTCTGGCACAGAAAACCATCACCTCATATACAGTTTGAGGGCTGGCAACACCTGCCCTGTAGATTACAGGAGAACCTCTTCTTTATACCAGTTCATTGCCCAAAATTATTTCTATTTCACCAAAAAACATTTCACCATGGTTTTGATTTGTTTTCCTAGAAACTTAGAATCATTAAGGTTAGCAAAGACCTCTAAGATCATCAGGTCCAACCATCAGCCAGACACTACCATGGCCACTAAACCATGTCCCCAAGTGTCACGTCTATAGATTTTTTTAACCCCTCCATGGATGATGGATTTTGCTTGTTTACACGAGGTGACTCTTAGCCCAGCCACATCACCTAAGCATACCTAAAAAAAGTCACTAAGTGGTAAAGATAATTTTGTCAATTTGGGTTAAACAAAGTTTTTTCGTTTTGGTTTTAAAGGGCCTAAAGTTCAAGAGGTTGCTCCCTGCTTTTCCAGTGTCTTGAAAGGATGCACTGTGAGTGAAGGGCAAGACTTTGTGCTGCAGTGCTGCGTAGGAGGTGTGCCTTTGCCTCAGATCATGTGGCTTCTCAATGGTAAGGTATCCCATGCTCTGCATACCTGCATGCATGCCCTGACAGCCACAGTCCCAGATGCCCCTCTCAGCAGTACAGAGCAAGGCTAGAGTGCTGCACAAAGCACCTGAATCACCAGAATATAATATTTGAAGAAAATCGATTTATATGCATATAGTATGGGGTGGGCTAGGTGACATTTAAAGGTCCCTTTCAACAAAGCATTCTGTGATGTGATGAATACGCGCAGAGGCTGCTTTCCCTGAGCAGTTTTCTGCCTTACTGCAGTTTTGCGGCATGTCCGGCAGGGGACTCTGGTGACAAGATTGTAGCAAGCACTGTCCTGGCTTTTGTTAAGCGCAGCTTTTCACCACGCCGCAACAAAAAGGCCGGGTAGCTACTGTATGCTGAACCCTGGGCTAGCCCAGCTCGTTTGGCACTAGCCTCTGCTCTGAGAGTAACGGGCTGGCATCATCATCCTGCAGGGCTAATAAGTTGTAAGCAAAATAAGTGCAGTATAGCATTCTTTGTTGTGGGAAGGAAAGCTATGTCCAGTTCTAGCCTTCCCCCAGCTGGGCAGGTCATGACTGGTATTAGAAGCTGTGTCTCCAGGATCTTAACATCATAGCTTTTTTTGGATACTTCTCTACTAGAAATATGCTTCTTGAGGTTCTAATGCTTGCCCAAAGCTCACTAAAAAAAAAAAAAAAAGAAAGGTTAGTAATGTTTTGTGTGTTTATTTATTTATTTTTACTTTTAGCAGACTGTATAATTTCCTGCCCTGCCCTGATTACACAACTGACCTTGCAAGTTTTCTTAACAGCCCCCTTTTAATATCAGAGTTGGGCCCAAACATCAGCATTTTGCTTAGATTCCAAATGATTTCAGAGATCCAGGGACTACATGCTTTGGCTAAGGGTTCTTTCTATTGAAAGCCATATCTATGAAACTCTAGACAGATTTATTCAGCTTAATCCTCAATCACTTCTGTTACTTCTGAAGTGCAATTTATTTTTTTGCAGCCTCTTCCAAGCTGCCTATCTTTGTGTGTATGCATGTGTGTGTGATTTAAAGACAAAGAATAGCATATTTTGACATAAAGATGTTTCCTCCAGGTTTGTTTTAAAATTAATTATTTGCACATGATCTCTGTTTTTCTTTAGCTATTAAAGAGTAAATGGGATAACTAAAAAAGGTGGCAGGGCAAATGAACTGTGACCTTGAGACTGGTTTGTTCCCACAGCCTGATCTGCCCCCTTCCCAATAGCTGCATGTCTAGAATAGAAAGGTCACTGCTTTATTTACAGTATGAAACACGTGAGTAAAGGCTCTGACACTGTCCCATTGGAAATAATTTGTTTCTCTGTCCGAAGGCCACTCTGCAGTTCCTCCTTTGCAGACGTGAGTAGAATCACTGTTCTGCTATGCAAGAATTGTCTCGCAGCACACCAGGAGCAACTCCAACCCACAGGGTCAGTCACTTCTCACCTTCATGTTCCAAGGATACCCCCACTCATAAAGGCTTCCCTCACTGATTGAATGATGTAGTTATATGCAATTGTCTTCAACACACACCTTCCTACCTCAAATGACCTTCTGTGTTCATCAGGCACAGATAGTGTCTGCACTGGTGTAACCATGTCCTGCTTTCCCAACCAGAAAACTGCTGTGGCCTGAAAAGCACAGCCTAGAGATCAATAGGCAACGTGTTCCTGTAGGCCTCCGGGATGCACTGTGCTCCCCTGCCTCCTTTCAGGATGTTTGTTCTGCATTGACCTTTCTTCTCACCAATCTCAGGTGAATCTGCCCCTGTTTAGGTATAACCATATTTATATTGCATCCAAGCTTCTAATTGGAATCAACTGCAATTGCATCAATATCACGAGGAGGCAAAAGCAAGTAGAGATTTTTCAGGTAGTTGGATTTCAGATCATTACAGTTCTGTAAGTGAAAGCCAGTGCACTGACGCCTCTCTGAAATGAAAAGGCAGTGGTGATTAAGTAGCAGAAGCACAAGAAACTGTGATAATAATAAAAATTAGTGACATCTTATATTATTCTAAAGGCATAAGTACAGTACTTTCATTAAAGACTCCTAGAACATACCACTACAGTTTAAAGCTTTTCTTTCTTACATCTGCATGTGATACATAACTGTTCATATATTATTTTGATAAAAATTTGAATGGGTGATAAACAGTTGTTTAATACTCATAATTCCATGTGCACTTCTAGAAGCTTTATGTTATGGATTTTATTATTTTTATAGATATGGTCATAGTTTTATTTGAGCTCTGCAGCTCTAGCATATTCAGTTTCTTTCTTACACTTTTTACCTGTTTTGATGGTTTAATGTTCTTCCCCAGCTTTTTCAAGATGGTTCTTCTGTCCTGTTGCACTCACTCTGCCCATTATTTTAAGTTTATTTGTGAATTTTCACTAGCTCACTGCCAAATTCCCTGAAAATAAACTTTTCGCCTTTTATTTCTGGCTTCACCAAAACCTTGTAAATAAGTTTTTGCACGTGTTCTATGACAATATTTCAGTTTGTAACTAACATACTTTAGCTTCTTTAAATACTTTATTGGTAACTTCTTTTTAAATTGCAGGAATAAGGCGTATATGCCTGTATTTTTAATACCTTCCTTCTCATATTGCTTTCTGTGTGGCTTTTTTTTTTCCTGAGCTGAACTGAAACTCTTTCTGCTGAATTTAAAAACAGTACAACCATACCTTTAGCATAACGCTTCTCTGAGTAGTGTTTGGCTTCAGGATAGCTTTCTGATCTTTCCAGAAAGCTTTTAATAAATGGGCCAGAGGAAAATTTCCTTTATTCTGGCATAACATGCCAGCAGAAAGGTATTTTGTGTTATTGTTCCTGCCGCCAAGCTGTCATGGAGATTTGACTGTTCTGCCTCTGGAGAAGGGAACATTTCACTACTGAGAGAGTTGTTTTTAATAGATCAAAATATAAGTGCAATGGAAATAAGTTAGAATCTTGCTGCAAGTTATTCCTCAGGCTGATATACTTGTGTTTGGTTTTTGTGGTCTGATGAAAAGGCAATTCTATAAGTGAATTTACTATTCTGTGAATAGTGCTAAAAAATAGTCACAATTTTGTTGGTAGATGCAGTAAAAAGAGAATGCCCTCACAAAATTTGAGGACGCAGTGAAGGAGACCACATCTTCTTTTTCCACGTAGAATGCTTACACTGTTCATTTGGTTATTTAGAACAGAAATAAAAAGGCTTTGTTCTGGATTTGATGACGTAGCTTTTATCCTGAGTGTCTTTCTGATACTGTTATCATCATAGCATCATTAGGCACCATTAATAGCTTCAATGTCAGAATCCTAGACAGGATCCCTCTCAGGTTAGGTATCCTACAGTCAGACCAGGCAGGCAGTCCAGTGCCCCATGTCCACTTACAGAAAACTTTATTTGTTTGAGCTTTAGCTCTACATGTGCCTATTTGAACACGATGTTATTTCCACATACAAAAAAAAAAAAAACATGATTGGACCTAATAGTTACCTAATAGTATGTGTGTAACTGACTGAAAGGGAGCTCAAAGAAACTGGTAGTAAGAATATGTGATGTGAAGAAGATGGAGAGAGTTTATTCTAAATTGGAGTCTGCTGGGCTGTTGATAAAATGTTCACCTCAGTTTTTCATGTGGTAGGAAATTTGCTAACTTAATAAGCAGATGACTTCTAGGGTAAGTAAAAGAGGAAGATAATCTATGACATTTCATAATATCTGTAAGTACTGGATCATACTGATTTTTATATGGTTGTATTTCAGAAGGAAACTTCATATGCAGATAGATACTGCATAGCTAATGACTGCCTTCTGAGCTTGCTAGTGTTGAAAATCAGAGATGAGAGAAAAATCTGTCCCATCATTTCATTTATACTGCTCATAGTGCAGAGCTTGTTTTTAGAAACCCCAAAGCTAATCTTTTAAAATTATTTTGGCAACAAAATCAATTTTAATCTTGCCTTTTGACCATGATTTCCCAAGTGGCAGGTGTCTTTGATTTAGTCCTGCACAATTTCTCTACAGTTTCACCCTCTTCTCTTAGATGACTGTAATTTCTTTTTCCAGCATGATGTTTATGCACAGGTATTAGGCCCTCTTAAGCATTGCATACACTGGGAAAGCTACCAATGATGAATCAGTAATGGAAAGTATTTAATATTGGGAAAACAGGTTGCAGAAGCATTTCAGAAAGTAAGGCTGAGATTGATGACACTTCCTGAAGCAATAGCAAGACAACTTTAACCAGGCTATGCTAACGTTTAAGCATAGTCCAAACCAATTCAAGGAACCAGTTTCTTAAAATGAACTTCTTTAATAGTCATGTCAGTACAGATCAGAGTGTACTTGTCTTTTACCAGACTATACATGCTGTAGTGTAGATTGACTGCTTATGTAAATCAGCCTCCTTGCTCCATTGTAGATTTTGCCATGTCTCTTGGAATGTCTTCCATGACAGAGTACTTGATGGAGGACTTCAGGTGCTTCTCCATGCTTCACCAGGTTTTGTGTGTCTAGACAATAATGCTAATATCTAGTTTCAGGTAAAGTATAAGATGGAGACAATGTCTGAAGCAAACAGACAAAACATTTCTTTTCTTACCCATCTGAAGTAAAATCTCTGGAAAATACAAAGATAAACATTTCTCCTCTTGCTGCCACTCAAGGTAGCACCCAGTGAACCTAGTGGTGAGATCTGTCTGCCAAACATATTTGGCTTTGTGCGTGGGATGCTGCAGTTTATAGTCACTAGAGAGCAGTGGCTGTGCACCAGAGAGTGGGATTTGGCTCTACACTTTAGTGTGCTGGCTGGTGTCAGGTATCCCATCTTCACTGAAAACAAGAAGTGCTTTTGAAACTTGTGGCTGATGTACTAAGACAATTCTCTTCCTTTCTGTCTGCAGACCAGCCAATTCAGTATGCCCATTCCACTTTTGAAGATGGAGTTGCAAAATTGACTGTCCAAGATGCTTTACCAGAAGATGATGGCATTTATACCTGTCTGGCTGAAAACAACACAGGACAGGCATCGTGCAGTGCTCAGGTCACAGTCAAAGGTGAATTTGTCAGCCTACTGTAATTACTGTAATGGTATCAGCTATAATCTTTTTCTAAAAAATACCCTTGAATACTTAACAGAGATGGTTGGAAGTGTATTCTGTGTTTTTTTCAAGCTGTTGTCAGCTGGGTACCTTTTCTTCTCCTTGGAGGTGTGTGCAACTGAAATGTAAAGTAACACGCATGTTTCAGAAAACTGTATTAATGTTCTGACCTTACAAAGAAAAATTACACTTGCCAGTGTAGGAAAGGACTGCTGTTGCTGGAAGGAAAGTAAGTGCAGTATCACCCAGCAGGCAGAGAGTGTTATGGTGAGGAGGCAGATGCTACTGCTTTCTCTAGAAATGCAGGGCAGGGACAAGTGCCAGGGACTGCAATTATGATAGCAAATGCCAATATTCTTGTTCTACTACTAGAATTTGTCAGAGATAATTCCAAAGAGGTATGTATCAGCTAATTTGGAGCGATATATCACTAATTAAGCAGAATTTTAAGCAGAACATCATAGTAAGTGATTGAGGTGATCTGTTGTCTCTGAAATCTGAGAGCACCCTCTTTGGAAGTATTGATAATTTGATACCCTCAGTGATGATTTGTCCATGAAAGCCATAATTCTGCACTACGATCTGAACAGTCTAAAAGACCAGGGATCACAAGGAAAACAGGAGCTGAGAGGATAATATGGATAAATTGAACAGTGAGATAGTATCAGTCAGTACTATCATCATTATTCTTATAATCTCACCTAGCATCAGTTTATACAGATGTTTCATTCTATGGCCTGGAGTTGATCAGCCTCCACCCTTTACAATCCTTCTCCCTCAGACTACTCCTCCCTCTACAATCAAAACTCTATTTGGTATTTGTCATCTGCAAATGACTTTTTCCCAAAGTTATAATGGTTTGGCACTGCCTGTCCAACAGCCTGCTAAGCCACAGCTGCAAAGGGAACTATTCTACTTGGCTATGACCAGGTAATACCTGCCCCATTTGTACACACAGCTTGGTGGGATCTGTACCCTGATGTTTGGGATCCAAGGATTTGTCTTCATTTGCCAGTGTTCTCTGCTGTTTTTCTACAACACTGCACTGGTATGCCTGCTCCTATTCTGTCTGCATGAATTCACTTAAAACACTAGACAAGCTTAAAATGAAAACAAATTAATTCTGGTAAACCTATGAGGTTTTTTTTTTTCCTTACTGAATTGGAAATACAGTTGTCCTCTCCCTGCCCTCCCCCTCCTCCCATGACAAAAAGGCACAAAGTAGGAAAACACTGGTTTAAAATAAGCCTGAAACAAATTTGTTCTCAAACCTGTCATTTGTAATTTCTCTGAAGCAATTTATCTGCCTCAGCTAAGGGCCAGTCAAGAGTGCTCTACCTCAAGGGAGCTGTCTTTGACATAGGACCTGCTGATTCTGCATTGGGACACAGAAACCAAAAAGACAATGCTCTCTTACTAACCATTTCTGAGTTATGTTGGGATTGACAGTACACTGCTAACATGGGAGCAGCAGTGACCAAGCCCTTCCCTAGGCTTGTGTACTCTGCTGAGCTGTTTCAGGCTACATAGTGACTGTTGTGCTGAGTTGGATTGCTCCTGTATTTACCTAGTCTGCGTCTAGAAGGCTGCACTGCCACTATTATGGGAGGTAGTTCCTCTGTTTGGCATCCCATTCTTATTTTCTGGGACAAGAGCAGAATTAAGAACGTGTGTGACAGACTGTAAATTCATTGGCTGTAAAGCCATTTTTGCAGCTTTAGCTGTCCCCTCCACCTCCTCCCTAAAATGCATTATGTCCCTGTTGCCAAGAGGATCACAGTAACTTTTCCCAAGACTGAGATCAATGTGGATTGGCCTGCCAAAAATAGTACCAAATTTAAAATTGTGTTTCCAAATTGCTTATCTGTTCATATATTTTTTTCCAACATATCCTCTAGCAAATGCTTAGTTGCGTTAGAGTTTTCTGAGACGCTGAATGCTGCTGCTAAGATTTCTCTAAATGCTCAGCGTTTGCTGACGGATTACAGCAGGAAATCTGCGTATGTGCAGAAAGAAACCTCAAAAATCCTCTTCTGACTAGACACTGATTTTTAGAATGAAGTCTATAAAAACTGTTTCTGAATTGTAATCCACCTCTCCAGTTCCTTTTTGTCTCCAAGATGACTTAAGGTTTTCAGGTTTCATGAAGTGCTCATTTTGTTCAGTCATTGCTAGAAAAATATTTTCTTTTTGTATGTGAAAAGTAATTTGTATTTAATCTAAGAGGGAATGGATGTTCTTGGCATATCATTGGTATCAGACCAGTTTCAGCTTTTCCTCAACTTGCTACTGTGGTCCTTGGACACATCTCGGAGTTTGTCTGGGTCTACATTTCCCTTCACGTTGCCACTTTTGGCTTTGCTCTTCTAATGCAGCAAGAGTGTCAGGAAGGGGCATATCTGCAGTGATCACTGGGGAAATTTTACCTGGAGTAAATTGTCTGACGTAACAGTAAGACTCAGTTTTATTTTCCAAAGCCAAAAGTACCCTTTCTAAATTAAATTAAGTTTACAGATAACTCCGAAAAATCCCATACTTGCAGCAAAGATAGTCAGTGACAAGCAAAAAAAAAAAAACTGCAATGTAAGCCTCAGGTCTGATTCAGAGTACAAGATGACACTTCCTAGTAGGTTACAAATGTTATCTGGCCACATATGCTTTCTCATCTTCTTTTGTGCATTCTTTGTCCTTTAGAAGATGTGTTGCTTTTTCTCAAAAATTCTCTCGTTGATTGTTTTAATCAATTCTGTGGGATTATTGTAGGAAACAACACTTTAAAGGTCCTGTGCCCTCTAAAGGGCTACTGCTCCAAGTCCTGTTAAACACAAGGCAGGGATTTTTTTCCCAGTATTTTCGCTATGTTTTGCATTGGGCCCTGGCTAAATACCTAGGCTTATTGTGGCATAGCATTCCTCCTCATCAGTCTCAGATTCATTTATGGTTGTCTTTTGCTTCCTTTATTATTAAGCAGAATAATTCTGCCTCATGCTGAATAATCCCAGTCTTTCCTTGGTTTTGTATGAAAAGTGCTGAAGGCACTTAGCTGTTTGTAGGAGGCTTTTTGGCATTGTGTCAAAAAAGTCCCACACTTCATATGGACCGGGGCATAAGAAAGGCAATGTTCTTAAAAAATTCAAACTAATCAGTCTTCTGCTTATTTAAGACAAGAAAATAATGATTTCATGTCATTTAAGTAAGTGATCTGAAGGCTGAGTAAATTGGGATAGTTCCATTAGGTAGTCTGTGGAGAAACTAAGTTAATTAAGGTGAAGCTAATTTTGGCCGTGTAGAAGACTAAGTAGTCTGGATTGAATCCTGACATTGAATCCTGGATTGAATGTCTTCCCCATGACAGAATTTTCTTACAGCTGAAATACAGGTAAAGATGAACTACAGAGAATGGGCAGCTCTTCTTTGAAAGCATAGCCTAACAATTGTCTTCATTACAAGAACTTTTTCTAACTGAACTCTGCAGTTAGTGGGGTGCACTGGATAAGATGCCAGATTTATTAGCCTAGTGCAAGAAAACCTGAGATGTGAGAAACATGGTCCGGGTTACATGAACATTAAGTGATAGATTTTCCTGAAATGGTACCATTTGCTCCTTTGCAAATGTTAGAATTTTTTTTCCCTTTAAACTTATGCATCATTTTCTAAACACAGGAAAATCAGCATCTGGGAGGCTTTGGGGCTGATATACAATTTTTTTAAAAAGTTTTTGAATAACACGTGTATAACTGAGTTGTTTCAAACTAGGCAATTGGCATGGTGTTCCCATTTAATATTACAGTTTTTATATTGTTTTGTGATATGAAAATTGGTGTACAAGCCATTTTTTAATTATACCAGGAATCCCATTTAAAAACAAACAAACAAACAAACGAAACAAAACCACCAAAACCAACAAACCAAAAACCTACCAGCTCCTTGATGGGTATACGCAGGGTACATTCAGGTCACCTGAAATATACAGCGATTATTGGTCATAGTAGATACAGAAGTTGTATATTAATTAGCTTTTTATCAGGGTGGCTGAACCATCAGGTTTTTATGAATAGGAAACTGAAGTGAGGAAGAGTTGACTTTGGAGGTACCTATATGGTGAGGGAGTGTTATTTTTTTGCTGTAGATGTGACAATTAGAGCACATAGGCAAGACGACTAGCGGCAATTCCTGGTTTAGTTGGAAGGTAAGGGCAGTTCCCAGGGATAGTAACTGTCCCTCAGGTCTGCCTCATGCCTCAGATAAACCTTCTGATATGTGGTTCTCTCTCTCAGTTAACTAATCACTGACAAGGAATTACAAGTCAGATCCAGTGTAGAAAAGGGATATTTAACCAGTTGACATTCACACCAATACCTGGGTGTAATACACAAGATTAGAGGCTGGAGTGAGAGCAGAAATAGCGATGGGACATATGATAGGCTCAATCTACTGTTAATTAATACTCTGCGTGGGGAGCTTTTGTTCTTTTGCAAACAGACTCTGCATATAAGAGAGGCAGTTAATTGCTTTTTCCAGCTTTCTCTAGTTATGATATCAAGCTGGAGTGCTTGTTACCTGCAGGCTGACTTCTAGGAGAATGCCCTTCTCTCTCACAGTTCTGCAGGGGATGACAAACAAAATATCTGACACACCACAGGCTCCTTGAGTGTTCTCCAGCCTCGTCCCACTAGGCAGCAGCATCGGTGATTGATTTCAAGGAGGAAGGCACAAAGTGTGGGCAGTGATAGCAGCAGCACAGGCTTGCAGCCAGGGTACTTGTGTGGGCAATAATGCTCTGCAGCCACCTGTTTTGCTGACGCTTGTCTTCTGCATGCTGCTGTTTTGAATAGAGGCCTAATACTGCTTCTCTTGGTGAGCAAACACTATTCAGTAAATACTGCTGTTCCTGCTCGTTGGCTCTTGACCTCCTTTCTCCCTCCCTGCCAGCGGTGCACTTTCCTGACTTCACAACTTTTCCCCTTTCTCCCTTACCACTTTCTGTTAACACTTTTTTTTTAGTGCAGCCTCCCCAGCATAAGTGCCTATGTTGGGAAGCCTGCAGCCTTTGCAATCCGATTACTGTAGGCATCCATTGGTCATTGGACGAGCAGATTAGAGTCACCTGAACGCCTGTCAGAGTCCCTGCTGGAAGCAGTTACCAGAGCAGTGGAGGGAGATGCTTTCTGGAAAACCAGTTCATTTTGTTCCTGTCACTCTTCCATCTAGTGTGAGTGGGACCATAAAGTATAACCAGGTGGAAGAAAGGCTTTCAGGTAGGAGTCTTTTCCAGTCATCAGAGGTGATGTCTTTAGGTTGTGGGTTGTTTTTCTTTCTATTGTAGAATGACCTCTCTTAGACATTAATCTTGTAAAGAAGGTTATCACTACAGTAAGCACCCTCTCTTTGAAGACTTAATTGAGAGGCTACAGCTTTGTTTCCCTGACATATATATTTCTCCTGAAGGTAAATGAAATATGATGTCTTACTTGCCTATGGTGACTAAATATTTGTGACAGCTTTTCAAAGTCACTATTTATTTGAAAGCATTTTGCTGTATTTCAAACATAACATAAATATAAAGGACTATTCAAAGACTTTTCAAAATACACAAGTCTTGTCTTGTTAAATGTCCAAAAGGCATTCCAGACTAGTAGCCTGGTGCAACCACTTGGCTATTTAAGAATTGGTATCAGCACTAAGTGAAAGGGAGGGGATTTTTGTTACTGTATTGAAAGGTCAGAGGTAAGCTGTCATGAGCATCAAAGAAACTCTGTTCCAGTCCAAAGTGCTCAGTCCAGCACTCTGTATGGGTCACTAACAGCTGCCATCCTTGTAAGATTAAGCGGCTTTTTTGCCTTTTTTTTTAAGTTGTCTTCTTTCAGCACCTCAGGACCAAACATGAAACACAATGCCCATTATGGACCAAAAATAAAGGACAAAAGCAAAACACATGTGTAAATTTTTAATGATACAGGATTTGTACCATCCACATAAACAATGTCATCTAAAGACAGTTTTTTGATATAAATAATTTCCAGTAAAAGGGGAACCAAATTTGGATGCAAATGAGGGATGAGTGCTTTCAGAATGACCAAAAGTTAAATGGCAGGAATTGCAGTAATATTTTTTACAACCAAAAAAGAGAAAATGAGATGCTGATTGGAAAAAAAAAAAAAAAAAAAAGTTTAATTTAAAAATAAGAGAAAGAAAAAAAACCTACCCCTACATCTGATGGTCTTCTCAACCGTGAAGTGATCAAATGCTGTGAACACCAAGCTTTCATGCATCAGAATAACAAAAACCAAATGGTGGTTATAACACTCTTGGGAATGGCCCTGCATTGGCCAAGGGGCAAGTGGTCCCAGCTTGGATTGCCTCACTATAATGCTCTAAGTTTCAGGTACAAAGTGGAAGTCATCAAGATACATATAAAACCTGTTAACTGAATATGTGTCTGAGTAACTTTGAAAGCATGGGCATGCTGTTACCCAAAGAATGTTTCCAAGACCAGCTAATGTAGATTATCTAGAGGGAACTGGAACAGTCAGCCACCAAACTATCTCCTAGGGACTAGCTCAATTTATAAAAGTCTCCAGAAATAACTGTAGATCAATTTGAGGTAGGCAAGCTCTAGGATGGGAGGAATCCCTAACCAGAATTAATCACTGAATATTGGTCCCAAAGCATCTGAGAGTTGGATGTAGTGTGTGTTTTTCTTGAGGAAAATGGACTTGGTTTCTGACACTAAGCATTATTTCTGTCTGCATTCATTTTCTGGCCTTTTTCCTGCTTTCATGTAACTATGAATTCACCCAACTTATCTTACTTCTGTGAACTGACTTCCAACTTAACTTCCCTGAGCTTCCTTTCCATGACTGCTAAGTTAACCTGAATTTATCACAACACAGTCCTGTTGTGCAAATACTGCTAAACAAATGACAAAAAGCAGATACATATTTTAGCCACTTGTGTACCATCACTCATGATACACTAGATGAAGTAGCCCACAAAGAGAAATCTAGTCTGTAGAATAATTATGTAACAATTAAAAAACATTACATCACAGATGAACTGGTGAACTAAATGCTGTCTAAGTGACCTGTTTTAACATCTAAGATTTTCATCTCTAGTGCCTCATGCTTCAGCA
>NW_008583542.1:76294-82010 GCF_000691845.1 Merops nubicus | reverse complement strand
CTGTAGGATTGATGTTTGTCTTTAAACTATAAATTAAAAGGTGAAATACATCTTTAAGCAAGTTGTTCCCCAGTGTTAGTATTAAAATTATGGGGGCAGAAAGACAAACTCTAAGGATATATCTGTGCCTTCTTTTTTCACTTTTTTTTTAAAAAAGATAATTAGCATTTCAGTTAGTGTGTGTTTTGTCCCTTTCTGTTAATTTCTTCTGGATTTGAGAGCAGACATGTTGACAGTATTTAGAAGCCTGTTGAGTACCTTGCATTACCTGCTGATGTGAAACATACTAAACAAAAATATATATGCTCCAGTGCAAAAACTTTGTGAAAGCTTCACTTACAGAAGAAAGATTCTTGCATAAGCAGAGGACCATGGACAATACTTACAGAAAAGCAGAGGATGTCAGGGGCTAACAAGTGTTTTACCATGTGTTCAAGAAAACAATATTTTAAAAATGGCTTTTAATCAAAGGACTCAGTGAACTAAAGGGACCTGAAATTTACTAATTATGCAAGTCTATGCTGTTCTCTTGCTGTAAAATGCAAAAATGTCCATGTAACAGAAACAGAATTTGTTTTATGTACCTTTGGGATACAAAATGTATCTAACTAGGCAGATACACCCCTCTAACACCTGCTTTAGCACTTCTTGAGATCTAATTTTGTCAAGCAACGATACCTCACTTTTAGAAGAATAAGTTTTCTATTTTACAGACTAGAAAAAGGAACAATACAGAGATATTTAAGCACCTTAATACAAGTTATAGTGTGAGTCCTAATAAGCAAGTCATTCCTTTGCAGTAGAGGAAACTGGGACACAACAGGAACCTTTTATAGCTGTATTCTACTGGAGGTGTTTCCACGCAGCTTCATTTTAAGCAGGCCTCGATTGCCATTCCACATACACAGATGTTGCCTTTGGGATTTTTTGGGGGGGTAATGTCTTAGTTTGAGATATTTTTAGCATACAATGATTAAGAGACAATGACTACAAACAATGCCATACTATAACTACCTTATCTTTTCTGAACTGAAATGCCAAATAAGCCTTGCTTTAGAACTCCTGACACTTAACTTTTCCAAGAAATACTATGTTGCTCTATTTATTTTTTTCCTTTATATCAGTCTTCAAATGTTTCATTGCTTTCAGGCTGAGTCTTACTTGTCGTCTTTGAGGGGTTCCTTAAAAGTGTTCTTAGTATGGGATCCCTTTGATTACTCACTCAACAGAGCGAGCAGAACTGTTTTAATATTACCACAGGTAACTGTTTTGTTGCCAATGTGGATTTGCCAGAGGAGGGAGGGGCTGAAGGGGCTGCAACTCTTTGTATCAGTGGTATCCCTGGGGACACCTGTGCTTCAGATGACTGCCTTTTCCTATTGTGCCTCCACTGCATTTCAGATCATGCACAACCCAGTTCTTTTTTCTAATGGGGGTAGTATCTCCAAACATCATGATACACTGCAACTAAGTTAAATTCCACCTGGGCAGCCACACAAAAAAATTGAGACTGTATCTGTGAAGGTAAAATTCTGCCTCAGCAGTGTGCACATTTTCACTGCGGAGCTAACCTGGCTTGGTCTATGTTGTGGTTTGAGGCTTGGAATGGGGTCGTGACCTTCCAGCAACTGGGAGGACCCCGGGTGGGGGTGAAACCATTGTATTCCCTCCCCTTCCCACACACACTCTGATAAGAGGCAGGGAGTGGTTTCTTATTTCACTCCTGCCTTGGAGCTCGGAGAGGAAAGTTGTCCTTTCACTCCATGGGACCCTGGAACCATTTCTGAGGGTTTTGTATATTTTATCTTTTGTATTATTCCCCTAATCTCTCTCGGGGGGGCGGGGGGGGGGCGGGAGCGGTGAGGACATAGTTCTGTTCCATGTGGGTCCTGCCCTGAACCCCTTTTTACATTGAACCAGGACAGTCTAGCATATGTGAAGCACTTTTTCTGCAGTTCTCCATGTCAGACTGGTACCTAATGCTGGGGAATTTGCAGTGGGGCAGCTGAGCTGCCTTATAAATGCATTTGGCAGGTACGTGGTCTCACGCCTTCCATGGAGTTGCTGTCTGTAGCAGTGACAAAAGAGCAATTACTTGATGTAACCTGCAAACAGGCTTAGTCATTAATAAGGCAGACAGTTCTGAAGGTAAAAGCAAACACCACTTCAGCTCCAAAAACTTCCACTGAGACAGTCACTGAGAAATTTGGTCTGCTGACTGCAAAATGATTTGCCAGGAACGCAGCTGGCTACTTTGTGTCTCGGTCCCCTGCACTCTAAATTGAGATTTTTCCTGAGGAGGGGAAGTGGGGAGGGAAGTGCAGATTCATCTCTTCTCCCTGGTACCCAGTGACAGGATGTGGGGGAACAGTTCAAAGCTGAGTGGATTCAGACTGGACACTAGAAAGCGTTTCTTTACCGAGAGGGTGATCAAACACTGGAACAGGCTTCTGAGAGAGAGAGGTAGTCAATGGCTGTCAGTGTTCAAGAGGCATTTGAACAATGCCCTTAACAACATGCCTTAACTTTTGGTCAGCTCTGAATTGGTCAGGCAGTTGGACTAGATGATTGTTGCAGGTCCATTACAATTGGAAGTAGTCGATTCTATTTGGACTGTTCCTGCCAAATCATGATTCTTGCTGGTATAGTAAGCCTTTTGATAGTGGTATTTCTGGAGTGGCATCTCTTTCAAATGCTGGGGGTTGCCAAACAGAGTAAACAAAACACAGGTTAAAATGCTGATGACCTGGTGGTATCCAATACAGAGAGAAAGACTCAGGAAAGAAGGAGCATACATGGAGCTGCAGGACAAGGCTGGAAGACTGGCCTATGTTAAAATAAATAGATTGCCAGACTGGGAAAAGTGGAACTCGGCCTCCTTTGTACACCCCTAACTACCCTGACTACTATAGGCTTCTGGCATTTTCAGTCTTGGGTTGACAGTCCTTCTGTGTAACGCAAGGCACAACATCCAGGCTATAACTTGGTCCAGCTCTCCTGTGAAGGCATGTCCCAAGGATATTTAAATCTTGCCTTCCATTTACAGAACCAGGATGCAGAAATAAATGATGAGAGGTAGATGTGTAAAGAACACTGCTAGGTCATTAAACATCTAGTTATCATGACCTAAGTTTGCAAAACCTGAGATTTTTAATAAAATAGAAGTGTCCCTACATGTCTCAAAAACATAGAAGTCTCATTTTTTTTTTTATGCCAGTATAAATCAGTATGGAATTCTTGGAAAACCTGCATAAAATATTTTGACCATATAATTTCAGGCTTGAGACTGAGAAATATTTTACAGGAAGACAGATGAGTGTCCCAAAATCAATTTTCTGTCTTATAATATCTGTTATTTTTGGAGTTGATAGGATTGTTAACATGAAATCTGGTAACAGCTGGATTTATTTACACTAAAAATATTTGGAGAGGTGAAGCTCTTTTCAAGATGAAGATCTGTGTGTGAATATGAGTCTTGCTTTGAAAGGTTTTAGTGGAATCTGCTGCTTCTCTCTGAGCTTGCTCACACAGAGAAGCTTTTGAGTTAAGCATTCTCCTCAGCTCAGTTGACTTACTAGCCTCTGAGCCAAAATGATATTTAAACACCATAAATGGTAAATGCTGCTGAGACAGTCCTCTCGCACAGCTCACGCTCAGCATTATTTGGCAGTTAACCACATGACTCTAGCAAACAGATTCCTCAAGTATAATTAAATCTCTCATAAGACTAAACACTGCAAATTGTTTGCAGTGTTCTGAACATAAGGCAGCAAACTCTATTCTTTGCATGTCCTTGACTTGTAACCGGTTGTAACTCTGACCTTATGGAGCTGAGTTATTGCATTGAAGGTGTGTGTGTGCGGTGCTGTAGCCGACCCTGCTTGAGCCAAAGGCTGGACTAGATGATCTCCAGAGGTCCCTTCCAAACTCAATTACTGTGTGATTCTGTTCAGTGTTGAGAATGCTGAAGTCCTGATGCTCCAATGGGAGACATCAGCATTCTGCAGCACGCATTAAAAACTAGCCAGCATATATGGGTATGCAAATTAACAAGAAAAGTTACAGGAATAGATTATGTCTATAAATGTTAACTCTTTTGACTACGGGCTGTGAAAAACCCAGGTCCAGTCTTTGGAAACCTTCAAGTTTGCATCCTTATCTGGGTTTTCTTCTTCAGTTTTGACAGCAAATCTAGGAATAGAAATGCCACAGTGCTGTTATTGATTCTTTTGTTTCTCCTCCCTGAGAAAATTTAGAGATTTTTCTATATCTTTTACCTTAGAAAGGAAATGGTCATTTGCATACTTGTAGTTAAACGGTATATATGTATTGTATAGTTGATCTGTAGTAGGTTAACTGTTCAGTGCAGCATGAATTTTCAACTTTTACATATACACCTTCAATGCAATAACTCACCCTTGCTTATCAATATAAAGATGTTTACAGCTGTGTTCATGCACCAAGTTTTGATCCAGGTCTAGGTTTTAAAAAATTCAAGTGTATTTTGGCTTAGGCCCACAGCTAGCATTATGACCCCTCTTACAATAATTTCCAATCTGCAGGTATGTGAATTTTAAATTTACACAAGGACTTCAAATCCTGGATTGAGAAAAGTTAAGTAATAGGAAAACATTTTTTATCACCTTAAATTTCTATTAATACAGGCTAATAGAAAAACAGGGGTTTGATATGGTCACTATAGATAGATTAACTTACTGTTGATTACACAAACACAAGAAAACAGAGCAAGATTAATAGAAATAGTTGTGTATCAGAGGCAATAGATCTCTTTTCCCATTGCCATCCGAATGTGCTGAGAATCTGTATTTTTGTAAGAAACTAGAAGAGTTTAAATTCTCCTTAATCTCTGTGGATTTAATGCACTAAGTGGCTTTTTTTAAACATAGATTTGGATGCTTATTAGAGTGTCTTTCTAATAAATAAATGAATCCTCAGGGTTAAGGCAATGCTGTGGGAAAAGTGTGTGTTACTTTTGCTTTGTAGAGAATATATGTGGGCATATAAGGTACCCTTTAAATTCTTTGCTTACTATTTCTGGTCTCCCAGACTGTTTCCCACTGAGCTGTGCATCTCATTACTCGCTGTTTCCCAACATCTGTACATATTGAAGTCTGAGGAAAGGCAAAATTATAGGAATTATGTAAGATCATTGTGATTCACTTTTAATTCTTTCACCCTGTGTAATGCCTTACAAAAAGCCTGTTGAAATGACAGAGACACCGTTGGTCACCGGAGAACACCCCAACTGGGTTTATGTATTATGTCAGATCACAGCTCTGCAAAAATTGTTAAACTTCTTGATCTCATAATTTTATAAGAGCCTTTGAGTATTCAGTGCTCTATAAGAAGCCTTGGAGAAAATCACAGAATCTTCTGTAATGTCTTGCATGATTTGACCTGCATGAAACCAATGGCTGTGGTTAAAAAAAAAGCAAAACAAGTCTCAAAAGGTCTGAAAACAAGTTATTTAAATGTACCAGTGTTTTGTCAAGTCCACTCTATGTTGTGCTTTTTAATTGCTTTGAGATCATCCAGCTGGGCAGAGCTCACTGCTGCAGGAGAAGGTGACTGGGGAAAGGAAAGGGAAGGAGAAAATTAACTACCTGAGGTAGAATATTTTTAGTCACTATGGCAGTACTGCTATGTGTTAACTCTTATATTCCTTCTTGTCATTCTTAGCTGTGAACCTACTCTT
>NW_008583542.1:56289-76263 GCF_000691845.1 Merops nubicus | reverse complement strand
AGAGTGGGGAGGGAGATGTTAAATGGCTAGAGGCAATTAGAGCGCATTAACATAATAGGAAGAGATCGGATCTCCTCTTTTTCACATTCAGTTGATGAAGCTTGAGGATGTGTAGATATCAAAAAAAGTCATGCCCTTCTGCTAATGTTAGACAAAATTTTCCTTAGGTTCCACATTACCTTTCTGGTGCCAGAGGTGCCATAGTTTTATTGTCTGTAGTTTTAGCAACACAAATACCCTACGGTGTCACGAAAGAGCTTCAGCCAGAAGCACAGTGCCTTGCAGTGTCTGAGCTGGGAGCTCAGAGCTGTACCTGTGCTTCCTTACTCTTTCTTCTTGCTGCTTTGGGCTCTGAAGCCAGCTGTTACTGAAGATCATATGAATTTTGAACCCCAGCAGAGTTCATGTGGTGAAAAGAGCTTTGGAGGAATGTGGGAAAGCAAGCTGTAATACTGGCCTTTTGTTGTACACAGCTTGCTTATTTGTGTCTTGTTTTTCTTATCTCCTCCTCCATTTTCCTGGTTCCAGTCATAGGTTTTGTTCCTGATGTATGAGACTAGTTAGCACCTAGCTGTGGCCAGGAATGTGAACTTCTGCAGTTCTCACACTTTCTGAAGCTACCCATTTGCAAATAGTGCCTGCTTTGGGGCGAAGGATGGGGGGGGATGTGTTTCTTTGATTTTTTTTTTTTTTTTTATATATGATTTTCCTCTTACTACTACTTTCCTGGCAAAATAAGCAGCCAAGTGTTTTTCAAATAAAGTAGAATCACACAATATCTTTTCACCATAAGTGGGAACAGGAGTTATTTGCTTAATCTTGAATAAGCGGTGTCCCTTCTTTTCCCAAGTACCTTCCAAAATCAAATTGATTGTTGTTTTTACAAACAAGAGCTATAAAGGCTAAAATTGAAGAAGCCATTAGGTGTTTTAAAATAAGCTGTGAAAACATACAGGGCTTCTGTCTCATGGTAAAATTGTGAAAAGTTAAAGCCTTCATCAGAGGAGCACTGAGTCACAGCATGGTGCTACGTAATAAATAAACAACTAAAAGCATTTACAAGCTTCAGAAGAATTTGAAAAGATGTTTTTGTTTTGTTTTGTTTTAATTTGAATTCGGGCTTTGTAATTTGACCTCTGCATGACTATCAGTCCCTTCTGAGAAAATGCAATGATTTTAGACTAAGTAATGTATGTAAAACTGGCTGTGTTGCTTTGTGTAAAATACCTGCGAGAAACTAAAGTTGTCAGTATGTTAATTTTTTTCTACATCCACAATATCAAATTTTAAATAACAGAAAAAATATTCCATGAAAAGAGACCAAATGATTTCTTAATGATAAAATAGCATTTATGGATTAGAACTTAAGTATTTTTAACTGTTGCAGCCAAGTCAAGAAACATTAGACATTTTTCGTGATATTCTGCTTAAACTGTTGGTACAATAAACATATGCTACTGATCAACATATACTACTGAATAAAAGTAGCATAAGATTAGAGATCCCCATTTAAAAAAAAAAAAGTATTTAAAAAGCAGGGGAGAATACTTGTGTTTTGAGGAAATCCTGTTCAAGTTGCCAGGGTGTGAGTCTTTTTAGACATATATTTACTGTATGCTGGATGTCACACATTTGAAAAGTAATCCTGGTTGCTTTAGCCATGATAGCTTCTAATTTTTGAGCTCTTAACATACAACAGATTTCATATCTGTTGCTAAAGAAATGCCTTCACTGCCCCAATGCCCCAGAGAACATCAGCAATAGAAAGCGAGACATTTTTACTCCTACTTTGTAATGGATATGGAGAAATCGAGTAATACATAAGGACTAAATCAAAGTGTGCATGCATTGGTATATGAAGGGTTCACAAGGACAGGAATGTCTTCAGAAAGGATATGATAATAAAGTTTCCTTTGTTTCCGTCCCTGGAGTAATCCTCAGGTTTACAATATTTCGGACTTTATAATCCATCTTAATGTTCCTCTGTGTGATTGCATTCATTTTGCCCTAATGAAAAAACGCTTTTGTCTCTCCAGTAACTTTTCTTGCACTGTTGAAGCTGTACCCTTTAAGGTTTTTACTACTCATATACCATAGGCTTCTGGTGTTTGTTCCCACCATAATTTTCTGTTTAAGCACAGAACGGGTCTTCATATCATAAACCTATACAGTGCTGAAATTTAGTGTAAACACTATTTTTAAGGTTCGTGCAATGGTGTGGCAGGTTCTGGCCCCCTCCGTTTCAGTTTGATAGCTTTGCTTACCAATAGTGAGCACTAATGAGTAACAGTGGCAAGAGGTTCTGCACCCTGTAATTCTGCAGGTTACTCTTTTAGGGATAGAGGCCAGCACCCCAGTAAATCTTAGTGTCACTCATATGAGTAGGTCTCACTAGTGTAGGATACATCTGCCTGAAATAACTTCAGAAACTAAGGCCTAACTTTTTTGTAAATTTGTTGGGTTTGTGATTCATGTATGCAATTACTGTAAATTATTTGCTTGCTTCCTTTTAATGTTTATGCAGCTCTTTGCAAGATGGTAAGTTTATTCCCATTCATGAAACTTGCATTTCTGCAGCACATATTTTGGAGGAGTTAGGATTACTGAAAAAATCCTTTTGGGAAAATATTTTTCTCTATTCCTTCTGTGGTTGCTCACCCATTTCTTTTTAATAAGCTAAGGCTGCTATACTGTGTTGTCTTCCTTGATTACAGAAATCCATTTACTTAGACTACACAGAACAGGCACGTCGATCTAATAAAGCAAAGAGCCAGCTGTGAAGGATGTGGAGTGCTGCAGGTACTCGGTGCTGGTTTGTACCAGGACTCTGCCAGAGGCAGCTCTGTCTGCTCTGGGAGAATTGCTGCCAGGGCTACTACTAGCAAATTTATTTCCTACTTACAGTTAACTCTCTCATGAAAGCTGTTTCAGCCCTATTTTTTTAACTATCCTTCTCCAAAGGCTTGAACTTCTCTGATCATACTCAAAGTCTGTTTCACTGTTGGTCAACTACCACACCTCTGCTTTTATTTTCCTTTCCTTGCTCACCTTTCACTGCATATCAGCCCTCTTGATTTGCAATGTTATGAATTATTTAAACAAAAGAGGTAACAGAAATATTATCACTTATGTATCCTTTTATTTCTTTTCTATCTATGCCTTCTTCCTGTTCTGTTACTTTCTTGGTTTTTTTTTTTCCTTTTCCTCATTTCTTCTTTTCTTACCTTTTCTCATTTATGGCTTTCTGCTTTCCCTCCTAGATCTTTTTCAGTGTGAGGGGCAAAGTGATTTCTTGCAAGACATTAGAGTAGTGAAGGAGTATGTGCTCATATTGTGTAGTACAGCAATTGTGTAAAGCTATTTCTCTGAGTAAAGAGTCCAAACCAGAGGAATATGGTGAACCATACCAGTTTATTACTGTAGATGGGTTTGACCCAACTTCATGGCTATTTTCTATGCAGCTTTAGTCTTGGACTTAGAAGAATGTTCTGTAGGAAGCCCTAAAACTGATCAGTGTGGCCTGATGGTGAATCAGACATTTCAGAGTAGTAAGTGCATAAAACCAAGCTGAGCGGGTCTCTCTCAGGTCCCACATTTCCATTCTCACATGCATCAATGTCTTACTACTCAGTGCCAAGAAAAGACCTACAACATAAGCCAGCAAGACAAGATTTTGGCTAGAAAAAGCTTTGCTAGAGAAAAGGAAAAACTTCCTCTCCAGGCTGCTTCCAAATTTACACTGAGCTCAAATAACCCTGAGACGAACTTAACTTTTTGCCTCCAGGAGCTGCAGTAGACTTGTTCAGTAAGGTGCTTTCAGTTTTTCTAATCACCGTCCTTTTATGAATGGTGGTTTTTCCCAACCTGGTACTCTGTGTTGCTATAATGCTATTTTCAATGATCTTCATATACCTTTGAAAATTCTGAACACAAGAATAAGCAAAATGAAGCTATTTTCATGTATGGACAGAAAATACAGTTGGCATTTTACAGGCAATACACAAGAGGTCTGAACTCAAACTAAACAAAACAAAAAGTGTATCCAAGTGACCAATAAATATTTATGACTTTTATATTTGGTCATGATCACCACTTTGGCTTCAGAAGAGTCTTTGCTCAGGTTTTTAGAGCAGAAGTATTTTTTGTGGTCTAGTGCACCGTATAGGTCACAGTTAAGTGATCTTGCTTCATAACTTCTGAACCCGAGACAGAAGATACCACTGTGGATACTGGAAACTACATGTCTATCACATATTTTATTTTTAAGAGTGATTAATTAAACTCCAGCATTCGTCATTTGATTGTATAGCCTCAAAAAAAACCCCAAACATTTCCAACAGTTTGGCCTAATCCAACAGTTTTGTGATGTATGTTGATAACCTCAGGTCCCAGTCTTCCTCATCATCAATCAGTTGCCCAAGACTAATGTAGAAGAGTATGGTGAACTCAAACCCATTTGATATTGACCATCTAACTGTCTAAGTGGTTTGTAATTTCATAGACATTGGTGAATCCTATAGTCCTGTGAGTTTGCACTTTTATCTTATCCATCATGAGAATATCAACTTGTTACATCTCTTAAGATTTTTATGTGAATTTAGCAGTGATTAAAGACTTGGAACTGTTGTTTACCAGTCAGGGTTTTTTCTGCTCCTGAGCATGTGTACTTGAGAAAAACAAGCGTAAATTTCTTTGTGATACTCTATGACATCTCTTAACAATAATTTAAGAGGGTCCCTGGGGGGAGGACAGTTTCATTCCCATTTTTTTCCTTTCTGCTTAGACAACTTGCAAGGCAAAACAGCTATATTGGGTGGTTTCAGTGATTTTTGCCTTCTGAGAGCTGAAACAAGACCATTCACTCAAAATCAGTTTGAACCTAAGGTCAATTAAAATTTGTCATGAAAATTCCTGTAAAAGACACCTTTTGTTCTTTTATTGACTTCACAGAAAAGAAGAGCAGCAAGAAGGCAGAAAATGCACAGGTTGCCAAGTTAAACAAGACTTTTGCACCAATCTTTCTTAAAGGCCTGACTGACCTCAGAGTGATGGATGGCAGTCAAGTGATAATGACCGTGGAGGTATCAGGTGTGTAGCTATTGAACAGTATTATTTAAAAATGTTAAGTCCTGCTGCAAAGTATGTTGCTTTTTTCCATTATTCTTTTCTTTTAGCAGGTGCCTTTGCATTTAGTAATAGTATTTCAAGGAATCAATTTTTTTTGAAAGTAAGGTCTAGGTTTGTCTAATCTGATCTTTAGGGGGGATGAACATTGTGCAGTCTTAATGTGTTCAGACTTGTACAAGTGTTTCTTCATTGTAATAATAACAATGTTATTATTTAGTCCTGTTGTTAAACTAAACCTAACTCTCAGTGGACTTGTAATAGCTTTTGTTGTGAGCCAAACAAAATTGCATTCCTGTCAGCTGGGTTAGATTAGTGCTTCAGAAAAGAGCAGTCCTGGTATAAGCTTTGGTAACAGAAACCCTTGATAACCACCTTCATGGGATCTAGAACTCATTCTTTCTCTCAATTGTATACATACATCCCTTTTTCTTTTGTATTTTAACTGTAGTAAGACAAACTTAGAACTATTCCACATTACACAGCATCAACAGTTAATTAGATTCCTGAATCTTTTGAAGAAGAAATTGCAGAATCTGATGGCAGAAAACAACCAACCTTGTTCATTTTCTTAATCAATATATAGCAGTTTTTGTATACGTGTGTCTGATTTTTGCTGTTTCCTATTTTTTAGCTAACCCACCTCCTGAAATTATCTGGCTGCACAATGGGAAAGAAATCCAAGAAACAGAAGATTTCCACTTTGAGAAGAAAGGAAATGAGTACAGTCTGTGTATCCAGGAAGTATTTCCTGAAGACACAGGCAAATACACCTGTGAAGCCTGGAATGAATTAGGAGAAACTCAAACCCAGGCTACATTGACAGTACAAGGTATGAAGTTCTTCTCCACCTTAGGAAATGCTAAAATAATTCTAATGTGCTGGAGGGGTGTCTATTTAAAGTACATGAGTGTTTATAAGGTCTGTCATGAAGGATGCTCGGAGTTCTCAGTCTCTGTTTCTGAATTAAAAAGGATATTGAGCAGAAGCAACTTTAAAAAAATCTCTTTGCTCTGGAACATTATGTTACTATTTCAAAAATGCATTCCTGAGTCCTATTCCTAGGGACAGTGCAAAACTTCTGCTAAATGCAGCTTCAGATTATAAGGTTTACTTAGCTACGGACTTAATGTAAACCATTTAATGATGTTTTTCTTTCTAGTTAAAACCCCGAGTATTTGGAAAAGCTGTCTAGGAGCCAGGTATCCTGGCTTTAATATTAGCATTGTAGTGGTAGCAGGTGAGGAACACACGATTTCTGCAATTTGAGAACTAGTTTCAAACAATTTAGCTTTGAATCTCCACATATGATGTAAATCCTACAGTAAACACTGAAGTACCTACAAACTTCCTGCGATTGTGCATTCACTACCTTTGTGAAGGGGAACTTCATCTAGTCTTATTGTATGCCAACATTTTCTCATAATCATTACTGGGAATTATTGGAAATCAATGGGAAACTTTTACTATTTTTAATGTAAAGGACCTTAACCCCAGGAATTCAGAGAGCTGTGCCTCCAGGGGTTGGTCTGTAGTCTGTTGTCACTGTCTGCTCTGAATTCAGACCTTCCTCTATTCTTTAAGCTCCCCTGAGATCTAGCCTCAGGATCAGTCTTCTATATTAAATACAATTTCAAGCAATTGTTAATGATGATTTATGACATGCGTTCTCATCTGCAGAGCAGTCATAGTACTGTCACTTGCCCTTAAACCTATTCCTACCCATATTCTCTAAGGCCAAGTCTTCAAGATTCCTTTTAGGGCAGCTTTAAAGTCTCTTTGTTTTGCTCTTAATATAAGCTTCGATGGAGCCAGTAAAGTGCCAAGTAAGTGATTAATTTTAGCAGCAACACAAGTTACTTCAAAAATTAAAGCCTGACTTATTTTCAGCTTAAAAAATTATGCCCTGCATGTTCAAAATATCTCTGCTTGTCTGTGATTGCTTTCCCTGACATTGGTTAGTTACATTAAAGCTTGGCATTTTCTACTGATTCGTAAACTGTGTTTGTAAACTACAGAACCTCAGGATGGTATTCAGCCCTGGTTCATTAGCAAGCCAAGATCAGTAACAGCAGCTGCTGGGCAAAATGTCCTCATATCCTGTGCCATTGCTGGAGATCCTTTCCCCACTGTTCACTGGTTTAAAGATGGGCAAGAAATAATGCCGGGAACAGCATGTGAAATCCTGCAAAATGAAGATATCTTCACACTGGTCTTGAGGAATGTGCAGGCTCGTCATACAGGGCAGTATGAAATTCAGCTCAGGTATGTTTGCCATGAAAAGAGCTGGTTCCCTTGCAACACTTAGTTCTGTTTTCCCTCAAGTTGAAATTCCTGCCTGAAAAAGACAAGAGTTCCCTCCTATTTGCACAAAACAATAGAGCAGTAAACGAACAGAGTATCTCTGGGAGATGAAATGGACAAAAAAGAGTCAAAGTGGGAGTCAGGAAGAACAAAGAGTACAGAGTTTCCTTTTGGGATCCAGAAAACCAAAGCTAAGTAGCAGCAGTATGGGAAGCAATTTGGGTTTTTAGTAAAAGAAACCAAAATCAGTGTCTTACAAGTGTCCTAACATTTCCAAGTATGCCTGTTTTTCATGGGAGCAACCTAACCAGGAAGAGCTGTTCCACAAGATTATGACCCATACCTTTCAGGGGAGAAAGTGTTTCCGGGCCATGTTTGAAATGTCCAAGTTTTATATGGAAGTTGCAGTCTCCATTTTCTGATGCATCTTTGGAATTAGGCACCCTGATACTTTGAACTTCTTGTCGTTCCTACAACATTTGAAAGACCTTTTTTTTTTTTTTTTTTTTTTTAATTCTGGTAAGATAACTGTCCTTTAAATGAAGAATCAGATTTGCTGGTTCCTTGTCTTTTAGAAGGCACCACAGCACTTGCCACCTCCAATGCTGAAAATTTGGCCTAACTACATATCAGTTGTGTGGTTTTAGAAAACTCACTGTACAACTTTAAACTGATGTTATCATTCTATGCTGTTTATTGTGCATAGATGAGCTGCCTTACTTGGCTAATATTTGTGACTTCCTTTATTAAAAAATATTTAACTATCGTGGACATTTCAGTCCACTACACTGGAAGAAAATTAACTGCTCTGTTTCACTTGCTAGCTTTTTAGTCCAGCCAGAGTAGTCCAGTAGGCAGTTTAGTCAGTCAACCCCATATGATGAAGAGTTAGCATTGCAGTTCTGCACCACTTGCACCTGCCTGGGTTATGGTGGGTTTTGTCTCTTTTCATGCTATTAACAAGTTATTTTGTTTTATATGGCTCAGAATGTAAAAATTGAACTGTCCTTTGCCTGCTTGCAAATAAATATACTCATATGTTCCTAACCCAAGGAGAGAGAGGGTATTTACTACTAAATTTAACCTGTTTAGCCTCTAAAGTGAGTTTAATTTTTTATAGTTAGAGTTTATTTTCCAAGCTGTGTTGTCTCAGTGACAGACTTGTCACTGTGTAGATGCTTAGCTCTAAGCATCTACACAGATTATCACAGGGAGCCACAAACTAGCCCAATATACTTTAGTACTTGAAGTCAGGTAAGTCACTCACTTTTCACTAGAAAAAAAGTGCTTTGGAAAATTATAGCTGTTATAAATCAAGATTTCCTATCATGGAGTTTTTCTACACTTGGTTTCCAGTCTTATTACTAACATTATGTAGGTAGAGCTACATGTGCCATGAACTTCTTGCAAATAAGCTCTTCAGTAGATTTAGACACTTTGTGCTCTGCAATAGATTGTGAACTGACTTCAGAACAATTGGCTTGCTCTCAGTCAACCCAAATCATCTAGGGCATTCATGATGCTGATTTGTGCAGGTCACATCGACAGACATGTAAGAAAAGTCTTTTTGGGGATCAGTGGCATTTCTAACACTCGGTACCTCTGGTGTGATTAGAAATGTCAGTTGAATTTCATTAGGTTCACTAATCTCTACATGAGACAGCATGCCAAGCTGTGGGAGTTGCTACCTTCTGCATTTCCACACTTTGGTTTATGTGCCCTGGACAGAAGTTATATTTGCATATTTCAGCAAAACTTCAGACATGGAAGAAGGAAAGAGAGTGGGAAAATCAAAGAAAGGCCAAGAGGGCTTTGTGGAAGACTTTGTTGTGACTGACTTGAGCAAGTCGACCTTAATGATCATGTGGAGTTGGTGATCACCCAGACCAAATTCACCACTGAAGACATCTGTCAAAGTGGAAGCCTAACAGTATCTTGACTCCAGAACATAACAGAACGTACACTTAAAAAATAAATTCTTTCAGAAAATTAGAGTGGAACAAATGGGGGGGGGGATGCAAAGAAGTAAAGTTGTAGCTAGAAAACACAATGGATTACATGCTAGTTTCAGTTATACATGCTACTTTCAAATATTCCTTAATCCTTTTACTGGTGAAATAGCTGGGAATCCCACAAAGATCAGTGCATTCATGTTGGCTTTTCTAATCCCTAACGAGTAGAGCTATGCTGCAATTAAAGCAAGGGTAACGCTGATACTTCTTTTTACACTGCTGTCATTTGTAAAATTTCAGTTACTGTTTGGGCAACAGAAAGCCCTATGCTTTTAGGCAGTCACTTATATACTATGAATAGCAGAGAAGTAACTGCCTCAGGAATAGCCAAGGAGCCAAATGTCAGCTGTATAACTTCAAATCTGCAATAGAGCCAGAATAATTTTCAGTAGCAAATAGTCTTGTCTAAATAGCTTTTGAACTGCCTGCATTTGTCTTGGATACTTGAGTGAGAATTGTGTGTATGTTCAGAAACAGTCTTAACAGTACCTGAGAGGAGAGCTGCGTTTAATGTCTTTCTCTCAAAAACTCCTACAAAGTCTATTAAAAATACGGAATAACTGAGAAACCACAAGTCAATTCACTGAAGAGTTTATAGAGAGGTTGACAGTGGGCTATTTTTAAACATAATCTTTATCTTTTAAAATAAAATATGCAGCTCCTTTTCCCTATCAGCAGGATGTTGTATAGATGCTTTTAGGGAGTCATTCCTTCTCCAACTCCCTTAATTTAGTCTGGGCATGATTTCTACCGGTGTCAGTTATTTTCCAGTTTCCTTCTCCATTATTCCCCAGGTCTAAATCCTGTCCTAATACCTCCACAGTTCTCCTTTTGTGTTGGTTGCTCACAAATTAAAATGCTGGTCTTAAAAACGTGCATATAACAAAGGTGTTTGTCTCTTCCTGGTTCTTTCTTCTTTCATTAGTGTGAGCTGACAAAGGTGCTGTAGCCCAGTGTGATCCAAGCGTGATCCATCAGTGATTGCTGGTTGGCTGAGCATTGTTTAAGATACGTGTTTGCTTTGCCTTTTACTATATAGCAGACCACTAAATCTAACTTTTAAGGGGATAGTCATTGTAGCCTCTCCAGGTCTTTGTTTTAAACCTACACAGACCTCTGATGCCTCTACACTTGCATTCTTCATTTTAATTGTCCTAATAATGTTCTATTGAGTCTCTTATTGTTCAAGCCTCAAGGAATGGTTTTACTTAAATGTAAAAAAGAACAACAGGTTCACCCACTTCTGTGGTTCATCTATTAAAATTTGAACATTTCACAGATATCTTCTTTTTCTCCTGTCCTTTGCATCCTTCCAGCGATGCAAGCACTGGTATTCTTTTATCCCAATATCACTTTCCCATGTTCTTTCAGTGAGTGTGTACATCATAAATGAGGAGGTAAGCAAAGAAATTGGAAGTACTGGACAAGACATAGTGTTGAGCAAAGCCTTTATCTTTCTAACAGCACAGTCAGCATGAGAGAACTCAGAAATTCTCCGGCAGTTCCTTAAACGAATCATCCACTTTAACCTTTTGTCTTCTCAGAAGCTGAGTGTTTCTTTTCTTCCCCACTGCATTATCCATAAAAGTTTGGTTAGTGTTGATTAATCTTACTTAGAGATTTTGATAATCTGATTAAAATCAGAGGTAAACATTTGTCTTATAAATCAGTGGTACCCCAAATACTCTGCAATTAATGTTATATAAAAAGTGGTTTTAAGATTACATTCCATTACACCAAACTGTAGATATAGTTCCATCTTTCTGTAAAATACAGTCTTCAAACCTTGTTTTCTGCTCTCAACACATTGTCTTGTTTTAGGAAGGAAAACTATGACCCATTCCTGGTCCATTCTCACAGTCAATGCTGTAAAATGCAAATAAAACTACTAGTCTTTCATGTATAACAGTCTTTGGGCAAAACCCTTGAGAGGTAAATCAGCACATCTCTTTGAAGCAAGTAGAGCTGCTCTGCTTTGTCAGTTAGAGTTGTGATCCAGTAGATTAGATGCTTTCTTTGGGGTTAAAGCTTCACGGAGTCTGGAGTCTTTTTGTCCACTTAAATTAACTCACAGAAGAGTTGCAAAACCGCATTCTGAGGCTTTGCAGTTACCTTTGCTGAAGCACTAGCTATAGCTAGGGATCAATTTCTTTGCCCCTTTCAATTCATTCTTAAGAAAATGTAATTTACTCTGCAAGACTTGTTTCACACTTGATAGGCCAGTTGGAATTTTCTGTGTGCCCCCACACTATAATTAATGGTGCCTTTTTTCCTGTTCCTCCAGAGAGTGCTTCCTAGGGACACGCAGACAATAAGTCTCATCTAAAGTTCAGTGAAAATATTTGAGTAGATACTGCCAAGAAACTAGTATTTCAAGATATTTTGAACATAAAAGCCATTCCAGGGAAAACTGATCCCACAATAGGACAGAGAGCTATTTTTAAAATCGCTTCAGGCTTTGCAGCTGGGCTTTTATTTGGTTTTGGTGGGGGGATTTTATTATTATTCCTTGATATTTTAAAGATAAGTCATGTGCATGGGCATTATACAGAACAATCCCACAAAATTCAACACTTCCAGACGCTTCTTTACAGCATAGCTACTAAACATAGGTTTTATCCATATCTATCATTATTCCACAATAACAGAGCCACTAAGGTTTGTCTTTGTCTAGGGTTTTGTTGATAAAATGCCAACATGGACAACCTCAAGCTGCAGAAGTAATATTGTTATTGCTAAGATTCAAAACAGCACAGATATGAAAGACTCTAAGTAGTGCTTGTGTACTGCAAAGCTCTATTTTTTCTAACTGCCCCATGTATCTATCTTGCCTTGCTCAGATTCTGAAATTGCGTAAATGTAAAAATATTTACAAATTTTCCAGAATTATTCTTGATTGACTTTAGCATCTAAACCATCCAGTCCTCCTTAATTTTTCTTGGCTTGCTTTTCTTTTTCCATCTTGTGATCTCCAAGGTGGGTCAGTGTTAACTTCACCTTTTTAGACTCTGCAACTGGATGCAGAAGACAAAATTAGGTTCCCCTGACCCTAAAATCAGTAACAAATCTCACTAGGAGCAGGATTTGCCCTGAGATGGCTACACTTTTGAACAGGGATATGATGAATTGGACACAGACTTAAGGTTTTTATCCAGTAGTCTAGTTTTCAACCTTTCACTTGAATCAGAAATCATAATTAAAATAAAATAAACTACCTCGTGATTAATTTTTCCATCTAGGTACTCCTGTGTCCCACTGTTGCCATAATTTGTAAGTGCTTCCCAAGGCTTTAAAAATAGAAAGAACAAAATGCTCTCCTGCTTTTTTTCCTCCCTCTTTTATTTTCCAAACCCTGTGAAAAAATAGCTTGGTTTAAAGAGGTTTACTTTGCCTTCCATACTTGCTTCTTTGCACATGTGAAGAATTTGCAGAGGGGAACATGCATTGCAGAATGGGTCCTGCAGAAACACTATTATTCTTCACAATAGTCAGGACCACCTTCAGTATCCTTAGATCCCTCTCCTGGGACTGTTACTTTAACCTCATCCACTGGTGACACTATTCTTGTGGGCAAATATTTTTGCTATTAAGTCATGACAGAAGCTGAGCAGCGGTGCCTCCCTATTTGATGTATGCTGTAAATTGTCTATACTTCAGCTTGCATGGTTTCTCCTACTTTGTCAGTTTTGGATTGGTTTTAAGTCTTAAAGGAAGAGTAATTGAGCCCTAGGAGAGTTAGGGGAGGGATCTTCTGTTAAACCAACTGCCTGCTAACAGGAGAAAGAGAATGAGAAATTACTTGAGCAGTTTCTGAATGTGTCTGCTTTTCTTAAAAGCTTCTGAAAAGCAGGGGAAAAAAAATCATGAGTTTCAACAGTGGCAAAAGGGGCCACTTTGAAATGCATTGTTTGAAGAGAACAGGTTTTCAGCAATTTTGTTACCTTACTATCATTTGATGCCAGTCAGTATGTTGGGAGGAGGTGACATGTAATTCTTTCTATTTATCTTTCCATTTGTCTTCCTTTCTGTTTCTCTTGAGTCCAAATGGAGGTCACACACAGGAGGAAGTAAGAATGGCAGGTCTCCAGTGCAGGACTGAGTTAAATACTCTGTGTGTTGACTTGGATCCTCTCCTGCCATTGGGATGGTTTCTGTTTGGTACTCAGATTTTCTCTAGTTTTCTGTATTGAAGGAAATTAGGGTTGTGGCTTTCAGTGCTGTCTTTATGGATTGCCTTCAATAACAGTTTCTAGTGTATGTATGCCGACTTTTTGGATATAAAGTGTTGAAAACATTTCTATGACTTCTTGCTGCTAATAGTCTTAAGGTAAATAAGATTCCTTACCAGCAGGGCCTTTACTTTGCAATCCAGTTACTTCAGCTCATCCCACCAACTTCTTGGTGTTAAAGCCTTGATTTTCATATTAGGCTGATGCACTTTTTCATTTGCTAAAACCACAGAAAACAAAGGAAATCTATCTGAAGAGGTGTTGGCACTGATTTCTGTTCTAAGGACATAACTTACTGCTGCATCTCTGCTCCTGATCTTGCTTACTGTATGACCTCTTTACAAGTTGCAAATGGGTGGAATTACAGTTAATTCACCCAAACAGAGACATATCTAGGAAGGTATTTCCATGCACTTTTTAAAAAACAAGGCAGACACCATGCTTATGGCAAACTCAGGAAGGCACTCCTGAGTCTGGGCTTTAAACTTCAGGACAAAATGGACCTGGTGCTCTTATCTAGCAAGTCTTCTGCAACAAGAACACAGCTGGGAAACCCGCCTCTCTTTCCTTCCTCTCCCCAAGGCACATGTGTTTTGTTCATGTCCAGGAAATGTTTTCGGTAGCAAAAATTATTTTTGTTTGAAAAAGAAAAATAAGCCAGGAGTTTGTAGTCCATTTACAAGCTTAAACTGGGAAGGACTAAAGTGTTTTCACTAATAAAAGATATCTCTGGTCCTTAATTCAAATCTGTCTTTTTTAATAGCAGCTCAGGGGAGTGGTGGCAACAGTTACCCAACTGCTGCCTTGAGGGAGTTAAATTTTGCTTTTGGCATCTCCTATGCTAAATGGAGAAGAGGCGTTTGGGGCTAGAAGAATGATATATATCTGCAGGAGGGAGGGAGCAGCGGGAGTCGGGGGAGCACTTTAAATGAATTCTTTAATGGGAGCCCTTTCCAGAAAGGCATTCGTGGTATTCCGCTGCAAAAGGAAGAATAAGTACTCAGTACCATATATGGTGACACTTTTATGTTTTTTAATACAAACATGTACAGGCTGGAGCGATCCATGTAGATGAGTTTTGCTGATTGGTTGGGCCAGGGGGGGAGGGAAGGAAATGAGACCCTGCTTTTAATATCTTAACACTGGAAAACTTAGGAGCTTAGGTTTGAATAAATAAACAGTAGGAAGAGTTGGAAAGATTTTCATCTTTATAAAATAGCCCCTTCCTTTGCCTTGATTTTTCCAGCTTTTGTATTTGTTTTCCTTTAGCTTGTTTGTTTGCATCTGTTTCATTCTGTAAATTGCTTTGATTTTGTTCAGGGAGTATGTTGTTGCCAGTGCAGACAGGAACAGATCAGTAAAAGCTATTTGAGATCGCTTGGCTCCAAGTATAAGGGGACCAAATCCTCTCATTTAACCACCATAATGCTGGACATAGGAAAGGGAGAATGCCACACTAGGTTTGAGCTGCTTTAGTGCCACATGCCACACACAATCACTCAGCTCAGGCAAGTTACAGTTTTGGAGGGAGAAACCTCTGGTGTTCTGATTTCGCTTAAATGTTTCAGGAACCAAGTTGGAGAATGCAGCTGCCAGGTGTCTCTAATGCTGCAGGAGAGCTCAGCTTCCAGAGCAGAAATGCTCAGAGAGTGAGTATTTTTCCCAGGGACTTGCTTGGGTGGGTTCTATTTTTTGCTCTGTTAATTCTCTGCCCTTACAGACCCAGGCTGGCTGCTGTTCAACCTAATCCTCAAATGTGACCCAACAAATTGTTTTCATCATACAGACTAAGCACATTGTACCAAGCCAGAGTAGAGAAGATCTTTTTTTGTTTGTGCCCTTATATGGCTCCTGAAGTCATCATTGATGCAATAAACTAATGGAGTGTGCTCCTCTAATCAACCTCCCCTTCTATAAACACATTTTGTTCCTGCTCTGAGATTGTTCCCTGACATTTTTAAACCAGCCCCTTTCCTGCCTCTCTCTTTCTTTTCTTTTTCGGATCATAGTGGGAGGGAATCAGCCAGCTCTGGAGAGCGAAGAGATGGTGGAGATCATGGTAAACTAACATTTGGTAGAACAAGTGGCTTCAAAAAGACCAGCAGTGAAACCAGAGCAGCTGAGGAAGAGCAGGAAGACATCCGAGGTGTGCTGAAGAGGCGAGTGGAAACTCGGGAGCACACAGAGGAGAGCCTGAGGCAGCAGGAAGCTGAGCAACTTGATTTCCGTGACATTTTAGGCAAAAAAGTCAGCACCAAAAGTTTTTCTGAGGAGGATCTGAAAGAAATCCCAGCCGAGCAAATGGACTTCCGAGCAAACCTGCAGCGGCAGGTCAAACCCAAGACCTTGTCAGAGGAGGAAAGGAAAGTTCATGCTCCTCAGCAGGTGGACTTCCGCTCTGTGCTGGCCAAGAAAGGCACCCCAAAAACCCCATTGCCAGAGAAGGTGCCACCTCCTAAACCAGCCATTACAGATTTCAGATCTGTGCTGGGCTCGAAGAAAAAGCCACCTGCAGAGAATGGCAATGCCACCACCCCAGCACCAAATGCCCGCACCAATTCTGAAGCCCAGAATGCAACCCCAAATTCTCAAGCCCCAGTTGCCAAACCAGCAGTGAAAAAAGAAGAGAAGAATGATAGAAACTGTGAACATGGGTGTGCAGTGGTGGATGGCGGAGTAATTGGGAAAAAAGCTGAGCACAAAGCACCAGCAAGCAAACCCCCAGCAAGCAAAGGCACAGCACCCTCCTTTACAGAGAAGCTTCAGGATGCTCAAGTAGTAGATGGGGAAAAATTGGTCTTACAGTGTCGGATTTCCTCTGATCCCCCTGCAGCTGTCACCTGGACTCTAGACAGCAAACCCATCAAATCATCGAAGTCCATTGTCATCTCCCAAGAAGGTAAATTAATTGAATTATAAGCCAGCTGGGTGGCACACTGTTATATCTGGCTCTTGATTAACAATATTTCGTTCATTAAAGGTAACACAATACTTTATTGAAGTCCTGTGCCAGTAACTGTTTCCAGATGCAATTTTCTTGTTATTTCAGTGGAATACACAAGGAACAGTATTGTTTGACGTTTCTTACAGGTTCCCCTTTAACAGCCTACAGATGTAATTTTTATAAAGTTGAACTTCGTGCATTTTTAAATGCTGTTTACATTGCTAACACTGTTTAAGGAACTGGTACATGACGTTTATTTAGGCTGAGTATTAAGGATTTAGAACATTGAAAGCAGAATAATATTATTGCTGGTTTACAAAGTCTAATTTAATTCTTCTGTATGTTTAATATTTCAGGCTTTTTATTGCAATAAGAAACAAGCAAAGTGAGGTTGTGTTATAGAAAGAAATTACTACAACTTCAAGTTGCATAGTTAAGATCAGAGTTGAGAATTTATTTCAAATATATTTAATGCCCCCCCATAGATGCTTCTGTTGTCTTTACAGACACTGAAATATTTGAACCCTACAGGCCTGACAACTTTTAACTATTTTCAAAAGAGTACAGGTTTTGGTAAAAGTCATCAGAACAAATACTTACTGTTGTCAAATTCAGTGATTTCTTTCTATTCCACATTCTGGGTAATCAAGCCCTACTAAACTGGTTTTGTATGAAAGTTAATATTGTAACTAGACAAAATTCACTCAGTGTTTTATGAAGCAAATGTGAAGTAAATAAGTTCTTTCATATTATCCTTTATCCTCCCTATTTTTGTCCCAAGGAAAATATATTTTATGGAGAATGACACTAGCCTGCACACTATAGTAAAAAAGTCCATGTTCACAGTAAGAATTATAGCTTAACACAGAAGTCTACACTCTTAATTGTGAGTCTTTCTTCATTTAATTCAGACTATTTTCAGTGTTACTAAATGAGAACCAAATGAATACACACAGGGTTCACTACAACCAGTGAATCCTTGTGCAGTGCTCCAAGCCCTGAAACATGAGGATTCTTTGAATGTGGATGCAGTCAGAAACAACATTGCCTTCAGACAGGGTGGGAGGAAAAAGGTACCTGAGTACTGCATTAAGGAGATACCAAAGTAAGGAGATGGCGAGGGGGAAATGGCAGCAGGTGTGTTGTGTCTGGCATGCCTCTGAAGTAGCATAAAATTCTGTTTGTGAGTACATGATGATTTTCACCAGAGGGGACTGTAGAATATAGGTACCTGTCATGTACATGAGAAAAAGTTGACCAGTGGAAATGCCATCCTTGTAAAGGATCAGGAAAGTGGGATACCACAATTTAATCAGCCTTACACTGGAAGCAAGACTTTGAGTGTTTTCTTGGAGTTGCTCAGTGTGAAAAGAAAAGATGTATCTCCAAGTTTCATGTCTCCTACCAAAGCACATCATATAACATCTCTGTATGAAAGCTTCTGAGCTGTGGTGAAGCCTCCTAAAGTCTTGAAGCTTTAGTGTTGTGGTAATGCAGAAAGATTTTTTTTTTTTTTTACTGAAGTATGCTGAGTAATTGGCTGTTATAATCCTCCAACTCATATTCACTTTATAAAATGATACTATGGAGCTGAAACTCCAGTGTAGTTGTGTTTACAGTGAAGTGATCCTCACTTACAGGAATGCTTTACCACCTGCCTGAGCAGGACATATGGCTTATCCCATCCAGTTTGTCTGGGCTAGGGGACACTATTGGTCGTAACACCCCAGAGCTGGCATTTTGTCAGGATGCCCCACTTGAGCAGTGCTTTCCACTGAGGTAAGGAATGAAGGTCACCACTGGATAATGAATCCACTGTTTCAGGACAGCTTATTGCAGGGAGTAAAGAAACTGTCCTTATGTTTGAGTTGTACCTGCACTATTACACTAGTGTCATGCTTTGGTAGTCAGTATTATCAGTACTTCAAAGTTATGCTTTCTTTGCACATATTTGCAGAGGATCTTGGACAGAAATATTACACCAGGAAGTAAATGCTACATTTTTCTCCTTTAATGGAGAGAAATTGAATGACGATTAGAACTATTTTTTTAAAACCTTATTACATCCCATCTGTAACACTGAGAGGATGCATTGTGTGATGTTCAATTTAAGTTTTTCCCTGACAGCACCTGCTAACTTTGGCATTTGGAGAACAACATGTTGCTGCTTTTCCTGTGAGGTGCTTTCATGCCGGCTGTTAAATAATTAACTAGGTATGCATGATACTTTAAGTAAGAAATTGATTCTTCTCTTTTTCTCCTACTTAGGAACACAAAAGTAGTTGAAGGAACCAAGGGAGATGAAGGAATAGTTAGGGCTAGAATTGTAGACTAGAATTGAGAAGTAACAAATTCAAGGGCAAATATCAGGAAATACTGTTAGATAGAGAAACTGGATGGATTAATCTCAAAGACACTGGAGCAACTTCAAACATAGAGAGCAACAATAAAACTTGGATGCAGTATTCTGCAGCCCAATGCCAAAATCCTAGATTCTATCTTTTGCCCCAAACTGAAAAGGCAGCTTCATCACCCCCACAGGTGTCATGTTCTTCAGCAGCAATGCCTTGGGCCAACCTTGGAGCAGCATTTAATGGGCTCTGGAATAATCCCTTCGTGTCATCCTCAGCTGAAAGAATGTTGAGTCTGGGGGGAAGGAGAGGAATTCAGAGCAAACAGACCTAGCTCACAGAAATGGGCTTAGATCTTGTGAAGCATTTTTTTATTTCTTGCGTATGACCTTGCTCCTTTTGTACTCAGCAACAAAATCCACTATGGAAATGGATAGACTAGGTCTGTTAGCTATTTCACCAAATGGTTTTGAGCTGCTGTGGTGCTTGGTGGTGACCACTGGTTCTCACATATGGAAAGTTTTCCAGAGGTGTCTCACAGAAGAAAAGCTTACATGTTCTTAATGAATTGGATACTTGAAAATCCTCCATCCAGAGTGAGCCATGTCTATCTGCTTCTCACCGTACTACATGCTCACCTTAGTTTGTATGAGCCCATGTCCCACAAACTGTTCCAATAACACGTGAACCTGCAGAATGCCATGTATTTGTCTTTTGGAAATTAAATCAACCCTCTCTGGTCTTGCCAGTAGGCAAAAAGAAGAAGCAATTTGCTGATTTCCTAGTGCCAAATATGTTGTGAAGATAAATACATAAAATCTGGTGTCAGGAACATGCCCACCTGATAAAACAAGTGGTGTATTTGGCTAGGAAAACTATATTTGTATGTAACAAGTTCACAGGATAGGCAGACTAACTAGTCCCTTTATGTAGTCACTCACTGACAGTAACTTTCCTGGCATATTTGTCCTAGCTGATAGTAAGACCCTTTACCTGTTAGAAACAAATCT
>NW_008583542.1:45581-56258 GCF_000691845.1 Merops nubicus | reverse complement strand
CATTCCTGCACAGAGCTAGCAATAGATTTCCTGTCCAAGACAGTTTAGCTATTAGCTTGCAAGAGAAGGGGGGATGTTAGCCCCACTTCTGTACCATTGGAGAAGGCTGAATTCAAACACCAGGATCAGGATAATTGCTGAATGGTAAGGTCTTGGGCAAAGGAAAAATGAAATCCTGCTCCAAAAAAAAGACATTCCTCTTCAGGCATATTTATGCTGTATCTATGCTGTGTTCTAGTACTTAATCAAGGGCTTGCAATGTATACTGTGATTCCAAGGTTAAGTTTAAATTAGCAATTAGAAGTCAGAATTTGAGCAGCATTATGCTGGATGTCACAATCACAAACATATCTAAGATCCATCTCATTCCCCCCATTTACATTTCAGCTATTAATTATTATTAGCTATTGTTAGCTGCTTTGTTTCCCTTTGAAATAATGAATATCAGCACTTGTTTATCCATTTCTTTTAATAATTCCCCAAATTCTCTTCTGACAGTTGATTGGCATGAGTGATTTGTTGCTTAAAGTATCATTTTTGTGACAAAGAGAGCTCGTACACCATTTTTCTTTTATGAACACGTTTGGCCTGGTAGGAATTTATTAGTGGTTTTATTTTATACTTTTTTTCCTTTAAACACTTTTCAGAGTGCAGTTATCTGCATCCCTGAAATAGCTATTAATGTGAGGTTTGCCTCTAAATAAATGGTAACTGTAACAAACAAAAGAGTGTGTTCAGAAATTAGAGCATTATGCATTTTTACAGACAGGTTAAATAGTGTATAGATAAGAGGCAGCTGATTTTAGTATGAGAGAGTTCTTTGCTTGATGTTGCAGGGGGGACTTTTTGTTTTAAAAAAATGTTTTTAAGAAGGCTCTCACAGACATTACAGTGGATGTAGACATATAAGGACTGAGTGGAACAAGCTTCCTCACACAGTGAACTCTTCACGGCAGGAACCATTTTGTTTTACATTTGTATACTTGGCACAACATTGCCCTGTGCTAGTGTCCTCCAATCTGACTCACTCTTGGATAGAAAATCCACAGAGAAAATTTTTGCATGGTTACAAAAGTTGTTCCAGAAGACAACAGTGAAGGGGTTTGAAGCTGGCATCCTTGCTAGACTGGAGAATTGAGGTGCAGAGTGAATTTAAGTCAAAACTGGCAAACTTCCAATTTTTTTAAATCAGCTTGCCCTGCTTATTTTGACTAGATTTAGACAAATGTGATTATATATATATAGCAGAGGAGCTACTTCCTAAGCTCAGGTAGCAGTGATGGTGTAACTTAGAAAATGCCCAGAGTTCATATTGCTTTGGGTAAGAGAGTATTTTTGTTTTTTTTTTCTCCCTAAGTATTTTGGCAGCATAAACACTTGCTAATCTTGTTATTAATAATGCCTTAACAACTTTCTTGTGACTTAACATAACTCCTAAATCTTCCTATTGATTGTGCAAGACAGTGTCTGTCAGTCTAACTAGGATCTGCCATGCCTTTTTTGATTTCTTTTTCTTAATTAACTTTGAGCGAGATTTTGGTGTGTGTGATAAACACAACTCAGTGTAGTGCTGAAAGTAGATTGATTCTGCAGCTTAAAAAAAAGCTTCTTCATTAATTTTAACACTAGAGAGATCATCTGAGTGTCAGTTCTGATACAACTCCCTATTTTGTATGCCAGTTTCTGCTGCCACTTTTGTCCGAATCTTCCTTCTTCCAGAAATGCACGTAATTTACGTTTCAGTATAGTAAAAGAGAGACCTTTGTTATAATCATTAGTAATTTATTGCAATGTCTAATTATTCTTACAAGTTTTTTTTTAAGTCAAGAAACAAAGTAATGTCTTACTTCTAATTTGAATATATCTGGTTTCTTCTTCCATACATATGTTTCCTTTCTCTGCTAAGCTAAAGAGCCCATTTGCACTTGATAGAATGGCATTAACTCTGCAGTCAAGGTACCCCTCTCTCTCTCTTTTTTTCAAAACTTGACAAATCAAGCTCTTACTAACTTTCTCTCCATAATTAATTTTATCCAGTCCTTGGGGGCTTGTTTTGTTTTTCTTTTTAATATCTCCTCTTCAGTTGCTGTTTGTTGGTTTATTATCCCGTTTAGAAAATGAGGCAGCAGAACTGTATGTCGGTAACAGCATCAGTGAGGTGGAAGTCACCTTCCTATTGCTGTGCTAACTGGAGGTCATTGGTCCTCCTTCTACATCACAGCAGGGGAGACCACATTTGTTACTTCTGTATTAAACCTTTAAACCTTCTGAAAACAGAGTATCCCTTGCTGTCCATCGATGCTTGTTTTTTTACTGTCTTAAGCCCCATCTCCTTTGAGTGAACACGACTCAGCTCAAAAAGTAAATGAGATTGATTATGAGGACTGCTCTGTTTTCTCTATCTTTTCACTTTCCGATAGTCTATCATTGGTCAGTTTATCAACATTAATTTATGAATCCTTCTACATCACAGATTAAAATATTAAATAACTTTGATCCTGGTCTGGTCACAGAGGAAATCCACCAGAAACATATGAAGTGATAATTTCCTATTGTTAGATTCATCATGCGATCTTTATTTTGGGAGGTCTCTTTCTAAATGAGTGTCATTATGATATTAATATGGCTTTAATTACAAGCAGAATAATGTGAGATTACACAAATATTTTAGGAAAGACTAAGAGAATTTACCTTTACACAGATACATTTGCCAGTTAAATGTGTAATTGCAGGAATAATGAAAGTGAGCGTCTTCAGTTGTTTTCCTTAAAACTCTGTCAATTAGCAATGACAAAATTTGTAAATGTTTCTTCTCTGAAATTCGTGTGCATTTTTTTACTACTTTGCCTGTTGTTATTGTAACTTAGTCAATACTTTCCAGGTCAACCCACTTGCCATTTTTAAACATGATTTTTCCACTAGCACATATTTACACTTTCCCAGAAATTTGTGTTTTATTCACCACGGGCCAACAAGTTCCTTAACAAAATTGTTATGACCCCTAGGCACAATTTCTCATGGCCTAGTGTTTATTAATATTGCCTGAGTGCTCCACAATACTTCTTTATGCTATGAGAGACAAATCAGAAAGACAGAAACTTCAGTCTGCATCATGGATAGGAGTCAGGAGGTTGGCCAGCTATGTGCCAGTGCAGGGAATTTGACTCAGGAGCTGGGTTTTATGTTGGTTTGTGTATTTGTTTTATATCTGAAGTTGACTTTCTGTGGAGTTTCATGGAAAGAATGCAGAAGCCTAGAGATATTTTAAACTGGCTTGCACTATTTTTGAGTAAGTCAGAAAATCCTTTAATAGCTCAAAGTACAAGGGAAAGGCTTTCTGTATCTAAACCAGAGCCTGCAGTAAACTGTCACCTTCTGTGGCTGTTTAGGTCTTTTCTAGAGCTGCACCAGTTCTGATGTCTAAGTGTTCATGTTTACTCCAATCCTTCACTTTGTGACATTGTTTTAAAGACTGTCCATTGGCTGGTTCCTGAAACAGTAGAGGGATGAGGAAACAAAATGGATAGCAAATTATTTTATTTGGCTGTGATTGGTGAAGTCCCAAACATTCAGAATACCCAACTGGAGTAAGCAGTCTGAGCTTTCTTGTAGTCATGAGAAAATAAACTTGTTACAGGTCATGAAGGGTTTTTGCAGAGGAAATACCAAATATTTCATTGAAAGGCATTTGGCCCTGTAGCCCCAAGAGTTGACTGTAGCTCTAGATCATAGAATATAGGTCTATTGGGGAGTTTCCTGGACTTAAGATAACTCATCAGGTTTTACCTGTTTGCTTTTTTTTCCCCCTGGTTTTCTAAGACAATGAGTTTTCTACAGCCACACACTCTGTAAGCCTCCTCTTATACTCCTGACCAAGCCTGGCTAATATTTTTTTTAACCACTGGCCAGTTTCACACTAAGTCTTATCAGTCCACAGGTTAATGAAATCTAGTGGCTAAATAAAGGAACATGATTCATATTATCTCATTCCCCCCTCACTCCTCCACTGAGGGCAGAATAACACCATTGCATCTGATGGGAGCACCAGGCTCGGCGATCCCTGCATACTTGGTATTGCTGTTCTATATAGCTGCTGGAGGATATGAACAAGCTGAAGGAAACAGGATACAGGTCATTACTGCAGGGTGGTGGAAGTCAGGAGAAAAAGAATGCAGCCCTCAAAAAAACCCAGATTTCCTTCATCCTCCTCCTCCCAAAATAATTTCATTAAAATTCAACGCATATAAATATTCTGTTGGAAGGAGTAAGGCTGACATTATTTCATGAGGACTTTGCTTCCAGTGGAATAAACCAAATGCAGCTTCAATCAGACTTCTGCCACAAAGCCTGGCCAGGGCTAGATTCTACAACCAAAACTAAGAGCACTGAATGCCTATGACAATTTGAGGATTGTCATGAGAAAACATTAGAGTTTGCTTCTAGATTTTAGTATAACGATGGAAAATGAGTTACTGGTAGGGTGGGTTGTTTCTGTTGTATGTGCTGCACAAGGGAGTGTTTCTCACAAGCTGCTAACTTACATTGCTGCAGTGTGCTGTATGGAAAACAGTGCAACAGTGTGAGTGGTGAGGAATGACCCTATGTCACATTAGTCTTCAATGAGCTGAGAAGGTAGAAAACAGCAGAAACTAAAGTAAATGCTGCTTTGTTCCAGTCCCTTAAGGATCCAGTTATCCTTACAAGTCAGACTCCCTCTCTGCAATAAGGTGGCCAGAGATGTCCTTCACATGTATGTCTTTGTTCCATAGTTTATGTTCTTTCACAATAGCATTTTTAAGTTCTAATGTGTGATCTTTTCTAATCGTTACATGGATTTATACAAATTCTTAGACTGGAAATTATCTTTGGCTTGGTCTCCAGTTGTCTCTTTAAACCACAGAGACATGTGGATTTATATTTGCTAAATGCCTGCAAGAATACTTTTCTAGTGTCCCTCCTCCATTTGGAATGGAACTGCTGCTCGTGACATTTTTGGCACAGCCTGACTCATGAAGAAGAGCTGCCTCAGGGAAGGCATCTGGCTTGTCTTTTCACTCTGTGGTTGGCTGAGCACTGCACATGTGAGTGAGGGGTCACTGCTCCTCTTCTGAGATAGTTTTCACATCATTTCTTGGGGGGAAAATAGTCATTATTTAGAGCTTCTTGATCTTGTGGAGCGTGAGGGGAAAATTCATTTGCTTATAACCCTTGTGTGTGTCTGGCAAACCAAATCTGCTGAGAACCATTTGAATGTTTTTAATAAGATTTGTCATGCATAATAACATCCAGTTTTACAATGAGGGAAAATCTGAACGCCAAAAGCATAATTGCCATGTCAGAACTGAGGTCTAGTCTCCAAGTGGAGCCACTAAACTCGCAAAGTACTTCTGACAGAGGGGTGTTCTTTTCAAGGACCTTTCCAGGTTCTTTTCAAGGACCAATGTCACCTGTGGCTGTGCCATTTCCAGCATCACAAGGGGTATGTTGATCTGTCCAGTCTTGCCATTAATTAGGAGAGACTGTATGAAAGGTAAATGGAGGAAGAGGGGAAGGTATTACTGAGGCTGAAATAAGTGGAAGGTGGAGGCATTCTGGACAAGCTAACAGCAATGGGTGGAAATGCATGACGTCTCAGGCTGTGTCTAAAGGACAGGACAGGCTTTCTGGTGGGGAAGCAAAAAGCAAGCCCACACTTTGCCCTCACTTTATGAGGGATATTTGGAAGGGGAAAGTCTTGAGTGTTTTAACTGGGGTTCTCCCAGGCAAGCAAAGTACTTCGTTGTCCCAAGCAATGTAAGTGAATGTGAGGGATTAGGTAAACCACAGTTCTCCTTCCTCATCCTTCAGCTTGTGGGAACAGCTTCTGTTTGGATTCACAGAGTTTTAGTTTTTAAGAAGAAATTTATTTCCCGTGGGTCATATATTCCCTTGGTAACTACGGAGCTTATGTTGCATCCTGTTTCTGCAAACCCAATGAAGTAAAACTTTGCTTTTTTGTTTGAAAAGAAATGGATTTCTTGCAGCAACAAATTTGATTAGCACTGATATATTGGACTTTCTTATGGATGTTTTACAATGCGAGGCACTTGTTCTTGAAATAATTCAAAAAGAAAATGTCTCTCAGTGCCATTTTTAAACTTGGGCATGAAGCTGAAGTTCTACTTTCACATGTGGATGCTTTTGGGAGTGCTAGAGATAAGACTGAATCAAAATATTCCAGATGCTTATTTGACAGAAGCCCTCTTATTTACAGTCCTACACTGCTAGGACTTTTGGAAAAAGATCATCTGAGTGAGGACTTCTTAACCCTGCTGTAAGACAAAGAACAGCAGTAGAGACTCTGCTCTGGATCTTCTCTGCCTTCATCTGTTAACTGCTTTAGGACTGCAGGGACAGCTTTGAGTATCCTAGAGAACAGCAATAAGAGTCAATTATCTATCAATGTGTTTTTATTTTATTTGGCATTAATAAGGTTCCAATTCTAATGTTTAATTTTTAAGGACAAAACATCTTCATTTAACAATGATGATCATCTGTAGTAAAGGACTGGATGGTATGATGGGTTTTGTTCCTTAAGAGCACTAAGGTTTTTGTGAACTGCAACATAACATCAATTTGTTCTCTTTTTCCTTTGCATTAGGCACGCTGTGTTCACTTACCGTGGAGAAGGCCATGCCCGAAGATGGGGGCGAATACAAATGCGTAGCTGAGAATGCCGCGGGAAAAGCTGAATGTGCTTGCAAAGTGCTGGTAGAAGGTAAGTACTTGGCTGGATGTGGGAAAACCCTTCCTTAGCACTTCCTCCTTCCTCTCTCTATTTCCCAGTGCCAGCCTTTCTAAACTATGTACACAAAAATAAACTCTGCCCTCTTCCCTTCTGAACTTTTTTGGTCAGCACGTAATTCAGCGCTGACCATAAAGGAGCATGAGCAGAGACAGCACAAAGCCAAGGGCTCTGAATACTTCATGGAATAATCTATGTTCTCCTGCTGTCTGCTGTATCTGTACAAGGTTTTTAGAACAGTAAGTTGAATTCATGAAGATTTGCCTCTGGGCTGTATGCATTCTTTCAGAGCATGTAGGAATTTGGTGTGCGAGCCTTGGTACCAGTCTGCCTCAGAACTACATATGGCACATTTCTCAGTCCAGAACTTTTCAATTCTTTGCATTCGTTGACCTTTGGTAATTTATTTTTTTTCTAATCAAAATGAGCAAAAATAAACAAATTAGCAACTCAGCCACCCTTGTATGCCAGTCTTAGAAGGTGGACAGTTTGCTGACTGAGGTACCTGTTTTCAGCCTCAGTCATGCTGATGACACAGTATTCTTGACAAGTAGTCTTGGCCTTGGGCAAATGGTTTGTTATGAGGTTGAGAGCACAGACTTTCAAAACTGTCAGGGACTTTAAGTTACTTAAGGGACTTTAAGTAACCAAATGTGCTTCTTATCATCTCACCTTAAGCTGATAAGGGTAAGCTTATCCCCAAATAATTTGATAGTTTCCATTGTGACTAGAAAGAACATAAAACTAAAAAATAAGCCAAATAATGTAGATGTTGGGTGCTGAACCTTCGCAACTGTGTTATATCTATGGTATTTGGGGCAGTAGGCCTAGAAAAGAAAATTGGTGTTTGTTTTCCTGATGTAGAATGGTACAAGGTAAGAATATACTATGATCCTGTAATTCCATCAGTAAGGGTCAATCATAATGTAGCTGAAAAAGGAATTAATTATACAAATAATTACAATTAATTATATTGGTTCCCGTATTGGTACCTTCTCTGATACTATGGTCACAACGTCATCTAGCTTAGACATTTGATAAGCTATTTTTTATATTTGTGTAATTTAAAGCAATAAATTTTACCAGTGCTGAAGTTCAAAGAAGACTACCAAGAAGAGTCTTTAAGCAAAATCTACTATCCTGTAACACTTTAACTACCATGGATGCAGAGAGTTAAGGGATCAGATCATCGAGTGCTTAGCACACAGTAGTTCTCCAGTACTGCCATAGCATCTTTTAAATGTCTCTGGCACCTATGTGTTTTTTTTCCCTTTGACTTTGTCTTCTGATCTTCTTCAAGTAGTCACTTCCCTTCCTGAAGCCTCCCTTAGCATATTTGCCACTTCCAATTTCCTGCTATGCAATGCATGTTGTAGGAGGCTGGAGTAGACTTTGGCTAGTAAACTGTTGATCTTCGGAGGCTATCAGCTCACGACATATTCCTTGCATGATGACATGAATGGTGTTACATCAACTGTCTGGCTTAACCTGATATTTGTATCCGAAGTGTTAGGAGCTCACTGCTCCATAATGTTGGACACCAGAATGACCACATTCCTTATATTGATGCTAGATGCCTCATCTGTCTTTTCCATTCCCTACTAGCATGCTGCTTTGTATAACTGAGAAGAGGTTTTTGAGAATGGCACCACACCAAACTCCAACTATTTAGGAGAGACGCCACTTCATATCCCATGTCTGTGACTGGCAGAGGGCATGACAGTTATTTTTAAATTAGAATTGTGATCTAAACCAACAACTAAAATGGATCCCTTCTACTCACGCTGCTGTCAGCATCCCAGGTGCTGATTTTTAGACTCAACAAGTAACCATAAATATCATTACATTCTTTTTGGCCCTGTAGACTCAAATCAGATTTTTAGAATGTTTGACTTCAGTTGTCAAATTACCTCAGGGACAAATCTATAGAATCTGAGTGTCTGAACTCAGATCTAGCTCAGCCTTCTGCTCTGAGTTGTGTGCTAGGAGATTCTGTCTTCCCCGATTAAATTTTTAGGAAATTTAGACACATAAATTTTCACACTTTAGCGCCTAGAAGTTCTGTGACTGAAATAGGTGGTTCCATAATGCTTGTGTTATCTTTTTTCTGGTAACTAAATTTCAAACAGCTATCTCATGCACAAACCCTCTGAAAGCAGAATATTTGAAAGTTATAAATTGATACAGATATTGCTGGCATTATAATCCAGATCTGGGATCTTTCTTCCAAAGATAAATGTCAGGATCAAACAATCTAACAAGTGGGGCTTGTTAGGATTTGCATTATATGAGATGCTCGACCTGGGATAACCTTGCTGAAAAATGGCTGCACCTTCTATTTATATGTGTCTGTGTCATGTGGGATACACGGGGAAGGGAGCTTGGACTGGCTCATAGCTGTCGTGGAGCCTGTAGTGCTGAGCAGTTGCTGGATCAATCTTAAGAACAATGAAATCCATCAAACTTGAGTCCTGCAGTGGCCCTTCTGACATTTTCATTTAGGAATGAACCAATGTGTAATAATACCTGGTAGGAAAGATTTAAACACAGAGAGGAAATGCTACTTTTCAAAATGTGTTCATCTATATAGATCACATAGACAATGGAATAGAAGAATGACATGGCAAGAGATTCATTTGGATGAAATGATGCTTCAAATGTGCCTTTGTTTCCCTCTTCCATGCACTGCCTAAAGCAGCTTTGTGCACACTGTACTTTGTTCTATTCATTTAAAATAGACCTATCATCTTAGATGATGCCTCTTGTCTAGTTGCTTTCTCAGGTTCTCAGTGCAGCTGCTTTCATAAAGGGCTTCTCCCTCTCTGCTTGTTTTTCCTTTCAGAATGTGACATTCTCCAGCAAGTCTCTGCAGAAAATCTTCTTTTAAAACTGAAAGGACAGCAATTTCCTCTAACTTTACAGAAAGATCCAAAACAAACTGGTGTAATAGGCAGCTTTTTTGTTATTGATTTTTAAATATTTTATTATTTGTTTTGACTGCAGATGCCTCCTCCACAAAGACCTCAAAGCCTGCTGAGAAGAAGACCAAGAAGCCGAAGACCACACTTCCCCCTGTGCTGCCAACAGAGAGTAAGTGACAGTGATTTTGATTACTTCCTTTCCAGTGGAAACAAAAGAGTGCTTTGGGATTCTGTGGTCTTTCCCTTCTGTTGGCGGGCATAGTATCAGAAGCTTGTGCTGTTTCTTTAACCCTTGTGCATAAGTCATGTGACATGAGGTTTTGCCTTTTAGGGATTAGGAGTAAGTGCTTGATGCTATGAGTTCAGACCTAGCTCTTCTCAGTTTTCCATAATCTGCAATAAATTTATCACACATTAATTTTTGGCTGCCTCACAAAGAACACAAATCCTCAGGTAGTTTGCTTCAAGTTATGTTGTGCGCTGTGCAGACAATATACCAATTTACCATTAGCACGCAAGGTATCTTGACTGAAATGTCCTGTGGCATAATATGTCTGCGACCGTGGGGCCTGATACAGTCAACTTTACATTTCTTTTTTTAAGCCTAAATGCTTTACTTGCTTTTAATGCTTTCTGAAATAACATACCTACTATAAATTCCTATGTTTGCAACTGTGTCTACATGCATTTAATTAAGAGGAAACTTCAAATGGTAAAGGCAGCACAAAATGTCAGTTCAGAAATTCCTAATACCACTACTACTTTTGAAGTGTCCCTGGTATACAAATCAAACACTGGACTTTGAAAGTAGTTTATCTAAGATGCCCACCATGTGACTTCCTGAAAAAGATGTAAAGACTCAGTTCTAATGGAATTATGAAATAGTTTATACATCTCTCTCTAAAAAAAAAAAAAAAAGAGAGAGAGAGAGAAATAAACTATCACCTAATTTTTCCAGCATGGAACATTTTC
>NW_008583542.1:45092-45565 GCF_000691845.1 Merops nubicus | reverse complement strand
AGCTGCTTTCAGCAGGACTCACTTAGTACTGATCACCCACTTAGTACTAAACTTAGCAGTTTAGTACTGATGGGTGATCACAGGTAATAACTGTGCTTCTGGAATTGTTGGTTTACCTAGAGCTATGCCCTGGGCTACAGCTATTTTTGAATTGCTGGCTGAGTATATAACTTTCCCTTGAGTCAATCGTTGTGGGTGTGGGAAGGGTCACACCAACATGCTCCACCTTTGCACCTGAGCTTCAAGTGCTGTAAATAATAGCAATCAAGAACAATCATTTTGTTCTTGAACATCAGAAGAAGAGAAAGGTTTAAAGCCATTTAAAGCTCCACGGGATATTGTTTTGAATAGTGTTTTCCACACACACAAACACATTTCCTCTGCTTCTCCCAGCAGTGTTATCAGCAGCTTTCCCAGCAGAAAGTGTGAGTTGGGAACTAATTTTAAATATGTGGGTATATGACCTGATCAAC
>NW_008583542.1:0-45061 GCF_000691845.1 Merops nubicus | reverse complement strand
TGCTGAAATAATTGCTCATCTTGCTGTTGATTTTAGTAGAAATTTGACATAGGTAGCAAAACAGAAGCTATTAAATCTGGCTTCAGAAATTATTGGGGAAAGAAAGTTGAAATAATGATGCATGCTTTTCTTAAGATTGATCTGTGGCATAATATATCAGTGTTTAAGGTTCTTGAGCTTCTCATAAGATCTTTGATTTTTTGATTTTGAAAATACCTTTGAAACATCTTTCCTGTTTCACTGAAAACAACAAGGTAACCAGAGAGAAGGGTAGAAGCTGGGCTTTGGAAAAATCTTTGGAAAAATGCATATTTAATTTTAAAAGGATTTGGCTGCAGAGGTGGCTTTTAACATCTCAGCATTTTGTCTCTGAAGACTGGGTACTTGTCTCCCTGAGATGAATGGTTTATTTGTACATTTGTCAGGGGCAAAATATATAAAAATGATACAGTAGACTTCACAGTTTCAGTTTAAACTGAAATCCCTTTCAGATGCAGAGATTTTAAAGTTTTTTACCTGAAAGAGAATGGGCTTAACAAATCAGATATTTGTGCATATTTACTCTATTTAAGGTTAGAAGAAGATGAATAATCAATGACTGCGAATTAAGATGTCCCAGTCTAATAAGGAGATTAATTTCTCACTCTGAACTCTTCTAATCTTTGTTTCTGTATCAACTCAGCAATGGGCCTAATGGCAAGTAGAGTGTAAGGAATGACAATGAAGAAAGAGAAAACAAAAATGTCTGTTAATCCCACTCAATAAATTCTAAACTTTGAATAGTGACTTCAGTCACATGAGTATACACTGTATGGGATACAGAAACTATATATTCTCTGTCATTTTCCAAAATTCTTATCAGGAAAAAAAGTCCATATTTTCCCTTTTCTGTGAGAAAGTGCAAGTCAAACTTCATGGTTAGTAGCTATGTCAACCTTCTCTGCCTTCAGATAAATTATAAGTCATCCTTGGTTTCGGCCCTAGTAGAAACCTTCAGGAAACTAATTAACTTTTAGTTACTGAAAGCAAAGGTCAATACAGTTCTTTGTGTGAAAGAGAATGAATGTTGTCAGTATGTTAATCTGTAGTATTTGTCACACTCTGAGAATAGTTGCTGACCCAGGTCATCTGACAATGTTATTTTGTTATTGGAAGCTTGGATTTTATAAACTACAGAAATCCAACAGTAAGTAAAATATTTGGTGTTACATTTTCTGAAATGCAAAACATACTAGACTCTGGTTTAGAATAAGCAGTTATTCTCAAAAACATCTAAAGGCAGCCTTGTAGCATTCAATGTTTAACAGTATCTGTGAATGGATGCTTACAGTGCTTAGGTGCAGAAAGGTTGCTCCCATGCTAGCAAATTAGGATGCATTTCTTTTTGTTTACACTTAATATCCTGCCACCAGAATTTGGTAATAATTATGACTCTGCAGAATGCAACTCTGTAATGATAAACAGAATAAATAGGAATGTTTCCGAGAAGAGAAAAGAGATCCAGCTTTGAATTCAATCCTGAGGAAGAATAGAGGAAGGACACCTCTCTTTTAATGTTGGAATTTGTTCATTCTTCACTGACTGTACTGACTTAGGCATTGTCACTTGTGTCTTCACTAGGTGGATGTGAAATGCTACCGAGTTAAAATAATAAAGTCTTATGTTTCTTCTGCATAGATGTAAAAGACTAGAAGAGGCAGTGGAAAGTTGGAACCTTTCATTATTTACCATACTGCATACTCTTATGCTATGCCAGAACAATCAGTGGATAATATAAGGGTCTTCTAGTTTGACATAACCTTGCAGCACAAGTACTAAGCTAAAAATTCTCACCACTTGAACCTGTCTCTAGAGAGCTTTGAAACCAGCTGCTGAAACCAGGGATCTGAGCACCCAGTTCCTACCGAAATTAGAAGTTACTTCAAATTAGGCTTAAAGTGAATTGCTTATTTCAGTCACCAAGGCCACACGCAAAATCTTCAGTGCTTATTAAACAAATGGCTTTGGCCCAACAGAGTGTGGAAAAAATGAAGTGCTGCTTGAGATTTTTAAGAGTAAATATTAATTTGCAAGTTTTAAAATAATTATTCTCAAAATATTAAAAAAAAAAATTATTTAAATCTCTTACTATTCCACACTTCTTAATATTTTGTCCTCCTTAATGTGTCTTAAGCCGAGGACCAAAACAGCAGTAAATCATAGCAAGCATTTGCTGGCTAGAGCCCAACTTGATCCTCAAGTCTCGTGATCAGTTTACAGGCAATATCCAAAATACTACAGTTTTGTTAAAAACCCAAAACATCCCAAAAATTTACAGAAAACGTAAGTTTTCCAAGATTATTTTTTCAAAGGTTGGGGTTTTTTTTTTGACATTTTCTGTGAAAAAGGGCATATTACAACATATTTTTTAAACTTCACCAATGCTGAGCTGTGCAACATAACTTTACTATAGTAGGAAGAAACTGTATCCCAGTCATTGCTACTGTGAAAAGAATTGGCTTTAATGCTTTAGAAAATAACTCTCCTAAATCTAAGCATTGGATTAAAGTGTTTGGAAAAAAAAATACCTGCTGGTTTTTGTAGGGCTAATTCACAGCACTTCTTCCAGTAAATATTAAGAAATGGCAACTATCACCTGTCATAATCAGTGGCATGAAAACCTAACAGGACATCCTGGATTCCTTCATCTGAGTAACACTTGTTAAACCTGCTGTTCTCATATCCAGATCATGTGCTGTACTGGGATGACCCAGCACAGAGTTTGATTGCACAAATTTAAGTTCTGCTCCATTAAAAATAAAGTTACATCAAAGAAAAGAATTTCCTCCACACACCTTCAAGTAGAGAAGCTCCAAATACATTACTGAGCAGTATTTGATATCTTGCTGATATAAATCTTTTATATCCACTACTGTAATGTTTGATTTGATTTCATTTCAAACACATTTTTGGTTAAGTAACGATGCATTCTCTTGCTGACAATTGTTAATAAAATGTCCCCACTGACACTGTCCAGATCATATCCTCTGGAAGGCTGCACTGTTATCTTCCCAGATCTGATTTCTCAACATTATTAGTACTTGAATGCAAGGCTGAGCAGTGGCATCTCTGTAACAGTGTGTCAAAAAAGTAAATATGTCAGACAGGACTCCTTATCATGCTATAGTGGGGGCATAATTTTAATTACCATGGAAAAATTATGAGTCAGCGGCCAAGTGATTAGAGTGCAGTTTGGTTATTTACTCTTCAGTAAACAATCTTGTCAGAGAATCCAAGTCTGCAAGCATATTTTAATAAAATGTCATTAAAACTTTAAATGATGCACCCAATTTAGATATTATATAACTAAATTAGTAAACACTTCAAGTTTTTTGATTTCCATTCTATCAATCTAACATAAAACACAGCACTGGTGAAAATTAAATGTTTCAACATCTTCATTTCATGTCAGATTGTTTTGTGCTCAGTCCAAAACTTACCACTTTCTATGGGAAGAACTCAATTACAAAGGAAGCAGCTGATCAGGTCAGAGATGTTCTTTTAATTGCAGATATAAGATTATTGTGTAGCATCTGTGATCTGATGATTGTGCTGTTGCTGCCGTCCTCAGTCCCTTCCATAGTCCAAGTTGCTTTTGAGGGTCAAAGAGGCTGTTCAAACCAGTTCTCTCAGTCCCATTCAATTCCCCTCTACTCCTGGCTGTTGCAAAACGAACCAAGGCATCTTCTGCACTGAGTGAAGTACTTAGTGTGTTGGAACAATATGAATGACATTGCCAGGGAAGCTTCCGAACAAGCTTTTTCTAAGAGAAGCTGAGAATTCCTCGTTTAGTATGTGTAAATAAAATTGCCATGAGCTATTTTTAAGACCTAGATATTTCTCTAAAACTGTATGATGAAAGGTACTGACTTCATTCCTCAGGATTGGGGTCCAAGGGTGAATAACTGTGGCACAAGGCCCACCAACCAAGTTAGGCTGGAGTAAACAGGCAATGCAAGATTTAACTTGGTAACTCAAGGTTGGTTGTCTCCACAGACAAAAAGAAATTTTGGTTACTGTACATATAAAGAGAGCAATGGAGAAACACTAATTTGTTGTGTAAATGACCTCTTCTCAATGCTTAGTTCAGCATTGTTTAGCAAATGCCAGGTATGCATTTTAAATCTCTGCCAAATTACTTTACAGCTCACACCATAGTGATATTTTCTGAGTTAATATGGATCTCTTCTGTGCTGCTCAGATTTGCTTTAATTGCTGAAATTGCTCAAGCAGTGTGCTGCTAGACTGCTATGGAATTGTTTCTTCCTCCAGCCAAGCTGTCTTCAAATGCTGAGTTACTCTCAGTTTACTGTATTGCATTATTGAAGCTCTGAACGCGCTAGTAAACAGTGGCTCTCTCTTGACTGGAATACAAGAGTATTTCCTGCATTTTTATTTTTTTTTTTTGAGAAGGAGGAGGCTGGTTTTTTTTTTCCAATTAGAGGACAATCTCTGCATAATTTAGAAACTAAATATGGGATGTTGCAACAAAATGACAGTTGTTTTTAATAAAAAAAATCAACACTATCAAAAACTATTCTCAAACATGTAAATTCAAATAACTGACTTGTATGGCATTTGATTTTCTAATTTCTGCTTGTAATCACATTTAAGTCAGAATAGCTTTCTATTTTGTTGTATTTAGGTAATAAACAGTTACTTGGAAACAATATGAGGAATTTGCTCTTTGAGAAGCAATGAAGCAAAACTGTTTAAGCTTTAAAACCTTGATGAAGTTTTCAGGCTACTGGTATTAGTGCATTGTGACTGTCATTTTTCTCTGTAGCAATTAGCAAAGATTCATAGATGTACAAATAAACTGGTAAGTAACGTGTTGTCTTTTTCTACAGTTGTAGCCATCATCTTCTATTTCGTCTTCTCTCTGCTAAGCAATACCTGTAGTAAGTTTTTGTACCATCATCAAAGTCTGTGATCGAAACAAGGATAGAATTGAATAATTCATTGCCTTGTCCACAAGCTCTCATTCACTCCGTGGTTTCTATCATATCACTGAGTAGTGAGTCTTTACAGACAACAGTCACCTTTGATTCAGACCCTGATATCTATGCCCAGAAGGGTCTGAAGGATGTTACACTGTGATTCATTTACATGAGGGAGAGAGAACTTATAATGTCACATCCCACATGCTTGAAGCATTCAGGTGATATGAGGAAGAAGGAGCATAGATTTATATCTGGCTTTTCTGTCTCCTGCATAAATATTCTTGTTATCATGGTATCTGATGTGTTACAGACATAACTTCTTTTTTTCAGTTTCTCTTAAAGGAACCTGGAAAAAAACAATTTAGTTCCTCTCAGAAGGTGAAATCTTGAACAGTTTTGCATGAGAGGAAAATGGTTTTCTATGTGACTGTTAAGAGAGTATTAGAACATGTCATCAGCCCTTCCCCTGTCCTGAGATAAAATGAGGCTATTCCACAAGCAGACAGAAGCAGGGAAATGTCTTGATCCTCATGTTAACAGAGATAGGTATTTACTGCACTTGTTTACCAGGTGCTGAATACATCACTGTGGAAGACATGCATATAATTTTAGGCATGTCCCTCAAGGAAAACAGTAGGAATTATGGACTGGTTGGAAATGCTATCTTGCATGCTCATGTTTTTTTCAGACTGCAAGAGTTTTACTTCATGCTTTATGAAAGCAAGTTGTGCGGAGAGCCATTTCAGGGGAGGGCTATGCCTATTTTTAGTAAAATTCCAAAAAAGGGAAACAAAAAGAAAGACGGAGGCTTTGGAATATATCTACTCTCACAATTTCACCATCAGGGTGAAGGAGCATCACAACTAAATGTCCCACAGCTATCAGCCTTTAGAAGGAAAGGATCTTTCCCTTTTTCAGTTTATGTCCCGAAACTCAGACACAATCTCTTTAAGAGGCAAACCTGCCTATAAAGTTATGTAAATACCAGCCTTGTAATGTTTACATTAAGTTGTTTCTAGAAGGCAGATTCATTTAAGGAGGGAATATTATGTCCTTTTTTTTTCCAGGCTGGTTTTCAGCTTCAGCCTGTTTCAATGTAAATATCAAAAGAGAGACAAACTGTCTTTTTTTTTTTTTTTTTTTTTAAAGTAGCAGAGACAAACTTGAACTCATGTTTGGCTCAAGTATTTTAATGAAAACAACCATTTGACCTTGTCAACTTTTGGTAACCTTACTAGATTTTTTTTCACTAGCTGTCTCCTGCAGCTTTTGAAACAAAAGTTGCATTTCAAAAAGGTGCGTGAGATGAGCTGGTATTCTTAAGGAAGATCTAAGAATGGTGGAGTGTATGCTATTAGCCAAATAAGTCAGCTTCACAGACCCAGCAACTCATCCTTGTATTCATCCCATTCCACACTGCTCCTGTCTTTCATTTTTGCTCAGGGCTATTTGTATCTACAAAACAGGATATTCAGCCAGACCTCCAGCAACCCTTTGCAGTCCACATGGTTTGGTGAAGTCCAGTGACAGTCTGTATATCCTTAGTTAAGTTAATGTAATGTCCTGGTGGGTAAAAACTAATTACTAAACAAAAATTTTGTATTTCCATATAAAAAGCAGTACCCTAGCTGAATGAGGGCATGGGTTCATTCATGTTCTTTGCTTTGCTGCTAGGGAAATCTTCATTGAGCTGAGAGGCTTTTAAACTGTCTAAAGCATAGCCCTTAGTTGTTCCAGTGCTAGGAGAGACACCATGCTTGTCCCCTTACATGGTAAATATAATACCTGGTGGTTCATTATACATCCTACTCTGCATAGAAGCATTATTCTTTAACAGTGATGATCTGAACGTCACTGAGTGTCGTTGTGAAAGAACAAATTATGGTACTGGGATCCCTTCTGTGATGAATTGCAAGTGGCTGACAGTAGGCAGAGAAAAATTAGAGGGGTATATAGAGGGGTATATTCCTGGATATATAGATATTCATTCTGTGCATGTATTGTACAAAGGCAGAGAATGACATTGTCAGTCAGGAGGAAAAAATAAGTCTCAGATATTAAGAAGCAGAATGCAATGTGAACATTTGGAGAGTGTGATAACTTCACCAGAACCTTGCTTGTTAACTGAGGTACTGCAGCAAATATACATTGTAGGCCAAGCAATGATAGCTGAGTGAAAATCACGCTGGATTAATGAATTTGCTTTTCTTTCTATTTGTCTTCAGTGACATTTCTGAAAAATAGCAATAGTATCTGCAGCACAAGATGGCACTTGACAAATGGTGCTTTTTGCTCATCATTGCTGTTCTTTGTCTGTATCAGGCTTAACTGAGTGTGGAAGTTACCAAATTCATGTTGTTGCTTTAGCTGGTACTAAAAGCCATTACAGTTCTGAGGAGATACCCAACAGCTGTTTCATTCTCAGTTGAGAGGAGAGCAGAGAATCTGACGTCAAATACAATATAAAATATATTCTTAATAATTTAAATGCAAATGAAAGGCGGATGATAGGCTGGACTCTACAGCCCTTACAGCTGTCACCTGCTCATATAAGTAGTTTCACCTACATAACTGTGCCTACAGCCTGAAGTAAGGGTTTCACCTCAGGGTGTGACCATACAATGACAAAGAGGAAAGCTACTTTGAAAACACCACTTGTTGCTTTTGCTCATGCAGCTTAGGCAGGAAAGAGGATCTAGAAATATATTTGCTGTCGCTTACTACAGCGGCCAGAGAACATCAGTCTGTGGCCCAAAAAGTAATGTGTCCCTTTAATGAGCAGTAGGCCTTTGAAGGCCTCCATTTAAACAGGGTCAAGCCCACGTGGAAGACAAGGCAGGACATCTCATGCTGTCCATACTTAGCTCATGTCCTGGTGGTCCAGTTATACTAGGATAAACACCTGACAAGTACTAACTTAAACCTTTAACTAGTTCTGTTGAGCTGACAGTCAAGAAAGACTTATTTGGGAAATATTCAGCTATTCTTTTTTGACTCAGCCATAAGAACTGCAAGACTAGCCTACCTCTCTTGTTATTGTGTTTCTGGTTCCTACAAAATCAATAAAGACCCAGCATATAAAAGCTAAGCACACTTTGAGAGAAAATTACTGTGAAATGCAAGTTTACAGAAAAGGTGGCAAAAACTTCTATATTCAGTGCATAGTGAAATATTCTCCAGAATAAACTGAATAAACTCTGGTGTTGACAGCTAAACCATTATAAATTTATTAAAGCATTTGGTCTTTTAATAACATATAGCACATCAAGTACTATCTCCAGTGACTTTTAAACTTAAAATCAGTCTTCACATATGTCTGTTGTTTGATCTATAACATTAGACTCCCATGGTGGACTCGTAACCCATGACTCTTATGCATGGGGCATCAGGTGATATGCTCCCTGGGTATGGTGCACAGCTTGTAGTTTGCTGTAGCAAAGCCAGGTAAAATAAACGGCTCTTCTTATTGGTTTAGTGGATTTGTGGTTTATTTGGTTATTTTTTCTTTATGTTCTTGCTACTTTGAAATAATTTAAGTGAACAACGAACCAAACATTTCAAAACTTTTGAGACTTCTATGGTTATCACTAGGTACCTATGCATATTCTACCAGATATTCAAAAGCACTTAGTAGACATTGCTTCCATTGGAGACAATAACATCTTAAAAGCCAGACCACTTCAATCAAGCTGCCTACTTGAGCAGAATAAAATAGGAAATATTCTTTCACAGCAGAGGCCATCCTCTGACAAGAATGTTTAGGATAGCACATGAAAAGAGAGTGCTCTAAAAGGAATGAGTTTCTCCAGTTCTGGAATTCAGCCGTTTGAAGGCATCTGGACTGGGACTTTTAATGACCACCACTAGACTTAACTCCTATGAATCTGTCCTGTTGAACCTATTTATGTTTTCATCTTGTGAAATGTTACTTGTTTGTGAATGTAGATTATGCATGCCATATTTAAAAATACTTTTGTTGCTTTTCTACCTGCCGCCTGATAATTTGAGTGGCCTCTAGTTCTTGTTTTGTGAAAAATAGTTAATAGTAATTTCCTAACTACCTGTCTTCTCTACTGTCTTTCCACCTAGCATTCACAATTTGTAGAACATTGTCTTCCCAAAATTCATGTGCAATAGATTTTAAATTCTGGCCATATATTTTGATGTCATGTCCCTTTCTTTTGTGAATACAGCAAAAAGTTGTCCCAACCTAAGGAAGTGAATGAAGCAGAGGGGTGAAACTAGTATTTACTGCCTGTATATTGGTGATTCTTTGCTAGCTCACAAGTGATATAAGAAGCAGTTTGTGGTGTTAACTACCCTAGTTTTAACTGTTATGCTGGAAATATGAGCAGAAATTCAGTATGAGATGGATCTTGGCCTGGTGTTTTCAACCCAGTTAAACTGCTAAAATAAATGGAGTATGAAAGATTATGGGAGATATGCAGCAGACATCTTTGAGTCTTTCAAAACAACTGTGAATACTCTGAGGATCATTTGGGATAACATAAGTGGGTTTAAAAAGTATTTTTAATTCTTCCATTCAATATGCTGAAAGAATATGTTATATTTTCAAGTGCCAACGATGCATTAATATGGTTGTAAGTTTTGCAGTTAATCTGTTACCTTCCAAAGCTCACCTTTGAATTAAACTTCTTTTTTTTTTTAACTAGGTGAAGCAACAGTGAAGAAGAAACCAGCTCCAAAGACTCCTCCAAAAGCAGGTGATTTGTTGCGCATGTCATCCTGTAGGAATAAATAATAAACCGCATTTCTAAGTACAGCTCTTTGCCTACTAAATTTGTTTGCACATGTGATTAAACATGAGTAAATGATTAAATGTAGGTAAGTAAAGTCCCTTTTTCAGACTTGTTCATAAGGTTTTTCTTATCACTGTGCCAAGACTTAAATTCTAGCACGTGAAAAAGTTACTGTTGAGTAAACTATAACAAGACACTACCAAATGTCAGCAGTAGAGTTGTAACTCATGCCCTTTTCTAGATTCGCAACATAACTTGCCCTTCAGCGAAAGAGATTTTTCTGTGTATCACAGAATGTCACCTCTGCATGAGTAGCTACTACAGAGAAGTTATAGAGTCTACTTTTCCTTCTAACCGGCATTATGGTAACCTGCTCATGTCTTTGCACTCTCCTAGGTGAAGCTATCTATATTTAAAGTTACCCAGGATGTTCCTCTAGAGGAACCTGCTTTCAGTCTTGTAAAACCTTGTCATATTTAAACTGTTTTCTCTGCCAGATATGTGTTTCAGACTAGTTTCCGTCAGGAATTTAAAAAAAAAAAAAATTTCCAAACAAGGGGGAATGCAGTGGGGGGATGTCTGCCATCTGCCATCTATTGATATTCAGGCAGTGAGAGGGAAGAGGAGAAATACCTGATTCAGAAATAAAGCAGCATGAATGCATTCATGAATGCTGAATTTAAAGAAGCACTGTAATATACACAAAAAAGGATCTGTCATTGCTCACAGGAAAATGGGGTGTGATGGAGCAACCATTTCCTTCCTTGTCTCTCTAATAGATGTCCCAAATGATGTTTACCTGGCTATAGAAGCCAGAATCTTCACAGGCAAGTGTAGAGTCTTGAATTTTCTGAATGCTATTGAAGACATTAAGGAGCAGGTTTGCAAACTCCCTCAGCACACAGAAATGGATAGGAAGTCAGCTGGAGCCATTCTTCAAAAATAAAAAGTGCAAAATAAAAATTCATTTTCTGAAAAACCCAACACAAAATTTCATAAGCTGTATATTTGGAATTAGTGGTTGGTCTTAACACTCTTAGCCTTTGGACTTCTGTACTTTGGTCTGATATGAGCAAACTTCTGATGGGTAGATTGTTATTGCTTCACTACAGTAGAATTAACAACATCCACAGAATTGTTTCATTGCAAGCAATGGGTAACTTCTAATCTGGATTTCAAATCCTGCTGTGAAACTGTTGAGCTGAGAGATGTAAATGTTTTGGATTTTAAGAAAAATAGAAATTATAGTCACCTAAAGGGTTTTTTATTCTTTTTTCCTCAGCTGCTCCTCCTCAGATTACTCAGTTCCCAGAAGACAGAAAAGTCCGTGCAGGTGAATCAGTGGAATTATTTGCCAAGGTGGTAGGAACAGCACCCATAACCTGCACCTGGATGAAATTCCGTAAGCAGGTAAATTGTTTTCTGGTCTGTTTTAGCAATCATTGAAAAAGTAGAGCTAGAAAGGAACATCAGCAACCCACCTCGTCTATCTCCCTTCCTCAGGAAATTACAAAGTCCGTGCTATTCCTGCCAGATATTTTTCTCACCTCTGCTGAAAGCGTTCCAGTGATGAAGATTTCACAATCTCCACGAGAAACCTATTGACATGTTTAAATACTCATAGTGTCTGAAATTTTTTCCTAATGCCAAAACCAACTCTTTCTTACTACAGTTTAAACCTGTTGCTGTCTGTCTTCTCCTATAACAAATGCCTGATCCTTTGAGAAAAGCCTGAGACCAGGTAATTAAAGAATAGGTGATGTGAAAGACATGGGTATCAGAAAAATATCTGTCACAGGAAACGTTTCTCTCCTTCAAAAATAACCTCTTCCTCACTGATGTTTGGTCTAAAATTATGTCAGAGTACAAAACATCATATAAGAAGCTTGAGTGAAATGTCTTACAGCACAAACGTCACCATGCAAGGCACAAGACTTTGTTGTTGTGAATGCCCTCACCCCTGGGTTTAAAGTTCCTTCTACTTGAATTAATTTCCTTCAACTATATCATATGTGTCCATCCATAAGGGCAGTTTCTAAAGAGAGTTGCTTTAGCGAACAATAAAGCTATTTTACATCTACCCAATATGCAAGTGCAAACTGGAAGATGAACTGCCCGGTTAGAATAGAGGAAATATAAATATGTACTGTAGCTGCTCTTCTCTTTATTTCATTCTGAACTTGTTATGCACTCTATAGAACATAAATAAAAACATCTCCTACAAGGAAGTTTAGACTCCAAATCCAAATGTGTCAGCATTTAGCTGAAAGAATTCAAAACAATTTGCTAGTGCAAAGGCTATTCCAGGGTCCATCTTTGCTAACCCCAAATAACTTCTTCCTTTAGGGGAAAGGGTATATTTTTCCTGAACTCCTGTATTTTTTAAAATTCTTTAGTTTCAAGACTGGAGTTAAAAACCAGGGTACTTATTGCTTCTAGATCTCAGAAGCTCCAGTGACATTCAGTGTCCTGTTTTGTTGAGCTCTGTTTTAACACATGGGTAAAATGTACCCCTCTAAATTCTGGTTTGTGCATAATTCCAAACTCATTGTTGAATGCAATAATACTATTTGCATAGGTTTTGAGGCCATTTTTATATACAAAATCTCTGTGATAACAAAGACCAGCAGCTCAAAATACCTGTATCAGTTCCATAATCTGTGATTCTACACCTTTTTTCCTTTGTAGAATCTTTTTTACTATCTTTATACTTTCTTCTTTAGTTACCCACTGTGAGACAACCTAGTGGTTTGCAAAATTGTACATTAAAAGAACATTTAAAAAATTAATAGTTTATTATGGCAAGTGAACAAGGTAGACAAGAGGAGACTTCAGGAAGGTAAATAAACACTGCAGGAGGACAAGCAAGGACACTAATCTTTCTTTTATTAAATTAGATGGGAAGCCAGTCATTATATACTGTGCTGCACCATTATTTTGCTTTCAATTTCACTTACACTTCCCCATATATTGTTTTATTCTTTGATTTCTTTCTCTTCCATAAATGTGGTTGAACTGAACTCTATTCCATCCCCAGTCCTAAAAGTGAAAACCACCAGAGCTTGCAGTTGTTCTTACAATTTTCTTAGGGGTTATTTGTAGTAGTTATTTGAGCAGATCCTGTAAATGGCAGGTTGTGATTTCAGCGCTGCCACTGTGTGCTGCAGTGTGCAGGAGGGACTTGTCCTCTCCATGTTCCTTCCTCACATTCCCTCAGGTTCCAGAGATCCACAGAGGCCTCTCACAGGTATATTCTGGACAAGTATCTTTTGCTTGAAGAAAAAGACTGTCACCAGTTTGTCACCCTGTACATGACAGCAGTCCAGTGGAGGGATGCTGGCACTCTGCTCAGCTAAAAAGAAGAAAGCCTTTGAAAGCCTCTGCATTAATTGAGCAACAAAGTCCATCCTTTAACGCTGCCAGTTGTTGGACCTTCTTAACTACGGCCAGTGACTTTCTTCTGGGAACACAGGGATCCAGCTTCCTGTTCCTCACAACCAGTGCAAGCCACCGAGCCTCCTATCGGGGCTTTCTGTGCAGTAACACAGATCTAGTTCTACTAGACTGACTTTTTCATTGCTATTACCCTTTAACTAATTCTAATGAAGCAAAGCATATAAGCCAGTGTAGAATCTCAGAACAAAGTACAAGGGCAGGGGCAATGACTTTCAGTGTAATTTAAACTGCAATGCTACATAATCCCATTTGCTAACTTTCTATTTGAGTTACTGTAGGAGCATTTTTCTCAGGTTACTTTTGGGCATATAGCATGTGTCCTATCTCAGCTGAGGAGAAAGCAGGGAAAGTCCTGCTCTTAGCCTTGCAATTTCTTATTCTCTGAATATATGAGACAAGATAAGGCAAACAAAATAGCCTTCATTTTTAATGACATTCTAAGAATGAGTTGGAAGAGTAGCTTATCTAAAAAGGAAGTGGTGGGAGGAAGAAGGGCATTGACATTATGTTGTCTGTTTTATAAGAACACAGTGTACGGCTTCTATAACTGCAGTGTAGCATTATGAGGTTTTTAAATAATCTGTCATGTCTCAAGCTAATACTGATTAAAATCTAAGTCTCCTTGGCCATTTATGCTATGATAGCTTTGTTTCAATTAAAACCTAGTTCATAATACGCCCATGGTTTTCAGCTGAGATTTTGATTTTTGCCTCTCCAGAAAATGAAAACGCTATAAGAAAGCTAAATCTGCTCTTTGTGTGTCTCTCTACATTGCTGTAGTATTATATCTCAATTTCAGGCAACATCATCTTCAATTGTTCAAACCCGAGAAATGTTATGTGGAAATGATATGTTCTATGATAGGACAAGGGGTAATGGGTGCAAATTGGAGCATAGGAGGTTCAAGGTGAATATCAGGAAAAATTTTTTCACTGTGAGGGTGACGGAGCACTGGAACAGGCTGCCCAGAGAGGTTGTGGAGTCTCCTTCACTGGAGTCATTCAAAACCCGCCTGGACGCCTTCCTGTGTGATGTACTCTAGGTGATCCTGCTCTGGCAGGGGGGTTGGACTAGATGATCTTTCGAGGTCCCTTCCAACCCCTATGATTCTATGATTCTATGAAATACAGAGTAGGGCTGGCTAAAACAAGAGGCTGTAGTCACAGCGACGGATGATTTGCACATTGGGCCTCTAAAGGGCAATGGCAAATGAATCAGTGTATTTAGAGCTAAACCCTTGCTCCACTGTGATCTCTGTGAGATATGCAAGACCAAACTTTGTTCTGTTGCCAATTACATAGTTTGTGTTTTAAGCCTGTCAAAGAGGAGTTGGAAAGTGAAACTCCTGTTCTTAGTGGAGTCCCAGATACACCAACACTCCCTGTTGCCTTTGCAGAACTGGAGCCATTATAATGTTCCACTGCATTGCTAGATGCTTTGTGTTGATTACACGCTTTACCAGCTGCACATATTCACAGCTGTAATAGAATCATCTGCAGAACACTCAATATGATAACCTGGTATTGTAATCTGAGCTCTCTCAAGGAGATTTATCCCATTAAATCTTGTTTTTTTCTTTTGAATTGGGCAGATTGAAGAAAATGAATATATTAAAATTGAGAATGCTGAAAACAGCAGCAAGCTGACAATATCATCAACAAAGCAGGAACACTGTGGGTGTTACACCCTAGTTGTAGAGAACAAACTTGGCAGCAGACAAGCACAAGTCAACCTTACAGTTGTTGGTAAGTCCATAATATGTTTTAGATATATACTCATTCTTCAGACATTGCTCTACATTTGCTTTATATACGATGATGTGCAAAAAAAATAAATAAAATAATCAGATAAGTTAAGAAGACTGAAATAGAGCACTCTAAAAGTACCTTAAAATATCTAGACTGGACAGTGACATCGTAATGAAGATAATAAGCAACTTCAGTAGGGCTCTACTGTGCTTTATTTTGAAAAAAATGACTAATGGAAACAGATCTATCTTGCAGACTAATGTTTTAGCCAAATCACTGGTTTTGCTTATAGAAGTTCCTTAGCTTTCCCTGGATGTAGCTACAAAATAGCTCAGACTTCTTTTTTTTTTTTTAAAAAAAAACCAAACCAGCTCATGTCTCCATTTTTTTGATAGATATGACTTCTCTTTCCCATTTAATGTTTGCAGCATCCAGATGTTTGCTAGACTGCAATATTTAAAGCTGTTCATTCAGGAAGGATTGAGGTATTTTCTATTAGACTGTAAACTTAAATACATCCTGTTGCTCGGGGGAAGGAGATTTTATCCTTTTAATTGAAATTCCTACCATTGACTGCTGCTTTATAGTGACAGAAAGCAGTGAATAAAGGCACTCTTTTCTGAACATGGAGTACTTCGTATGTGGGCTTTTACACACGTATTTTAAAGCTTCTAAGAGCCTTGTCAAATGACACATTCTGGCCATCAAGGCTGTGGGCAGCTGCAGGAAGTTGTGACTGGTAGACAATTGCAGAATTTTCACAGATAAAACTGCAGCCTATAGTTCTGGGCCAGCTATCTTGAGTATCACAGAATCTAGAGCTGTGACATCAGGCTCTGAAAGGGGTCATGAACCCACCTTGGTGTGGACAAATGGTTTCCAGGGAAATCCAGGGAAGTTCTATAAGCAAAACCAGTGATTTGGCTAGAACATTAGTCTGCAAGATGGTCTGTTTCCATGCTGTGTTGCCTACGGCCTGCAGGATTTTGACAAAGGGGGTGGGGGTGTGCAGAGCTTGCCCAGGCATTTGGACTGATTTTGGTTCAGCTAGCAAGTCTGCATCCTATCCTAATCACACACTCATATCTGCACTGCTTCTGCTGTCCTAACAGATGTCTGGGCTAGTGAGCAAGTAAAGAAATGAGAGTGTAAAGCCAGAGATGAAAATCTGGCTCCACTGAAATCAGTGGCAAAATACCATCAACCCAAATTGGTGTGGAAATTTATCCCAACAACCCAGTGAATAACATAAAAAGTTTAATGAGTAGAATCCCACTTTCAGATACAATATCCACTGTTAAGAGTGAATGTCACACAGTTGCATACTGCTGTAAGTATTGTCAGTAGATGCTTCCTGATTATTTAAATTAATTTTTTTTTGTTTAATCTGTGGCTTTTTTTGTAGTTATCTGAGTGAATGAATATAAATATATGAATATAAATATCAAGTAGATTCCAGCAATCTGCCAGAGAATTCAAAAACAGAAGAAAATAGGATAGGTAATTTTCACATGATGCATAGATAAATTGTACTACCCCCGCAACAGTGGGCTGTGCAAGTCAGAAGTATAGGTAGGTTAAAAGTGACGCCGTGAAAACTTTGGCCTAATAGAATCATCCTGTACCTATTGTTGTGGGTAAAGCTTTTGGCTCCAAAGCCCCAGCACAGGTTATTAGCAGCTAGAAGAGTGGCAGGAGATTAATTGCTCTTTACACTTCCCTTTTTTTCACACTTTCTGAGCCAACTGCTGCAGATTATTGGGCAAGATGGATTTTCTTTTTAGCTGAACTAGACCGACAATTCCTATTATCTTTTCACTGTGTGAGCCTTGACTCATTATATAAGTCACTAGTCTGTATCCTTTGGAGTTAATTGATTTGAAAGTCTTTGAATTCTATAACCTTATAAAGCTACATCTCAGACTCCTGCTTTGGCCTTCCATAAGTAATGTGCCAGAGAACAATGGGATTCCCAGAGATGCTTTTGGGAGAGTTGGGTGAAGAATCCACACAATGTTCTGGATTTTGCCATGTGTTTTGGCTGGTGACAAGCTATCTGTTTCCAGCTGAAAAGAATAAATTCCCTCTTGTAAAATTGCCAGCCTCTTCTGTGAGACATCTCGCTGATGTCAGCACTGCCAAAGGCATGACAAAGCCTCAAGATTCCTATTTTGCTGCACAAGCATTTTAAAACCATCTTCCATCTGAGTATTCAAAAATGTGGAAAAAAGGAGCAAAATGTCTTCCTTCTAGGGAGTGACTTAGAGTCTCACTACTGAGATAAAATCCTTCACCCTGTAGCACCTTTAAAAGATGTTAAATGTTCATGAAAGTTGGAACCCTGCTCCAGTCAGAATAGGAAAACTGTGCTTCTCTAAATGCATAAAATGTGAGACCTCTTAGGCTAGTAAACATCATGCTTAGTCCTGAGTTCTCACCTGTCCATTCTCTGTTCTCCATCCAAAGTACTGGGAAGAAACTTGCCCTCCCTGTCCTGACCCCACATTCAGAACAAGCGTTGCTGGAGAAAGCCCTAGTGCTAGAGATCAGCTCTGTTTGCCTCAGTCATTTATAAAAAGGTTCTAAACAATGTGAGCTGTCTCCCTGTAAATTTACCAATAAAAGGCACATCGACATGTATGCTGTGTGCAAAACACTGCTGACTGACCACAGTCCACAGCTGAGTCTTGAATGTATTGAGGGAAATTACAAATACAGAACATCTGCTTTCTGGAGGAGTGTGTCTGAGCTGACCTATAGCTGAGTTTCTCAAAGGGCTAGCTAACATGCTTGTCTGTTCTGAATTTTAGTAAATCAAAGAAGTGTTAAACTATAAAATGAAATAAATATGGAATTAAGGAAGTATTTCTTTTTTATTAATTCTTATAACCATGTGGACTGCAAAGTCTTCATGCTGACAGGCAAGCTTCTCATGTGAAAGACTCCAATAAGCATTTCCCAAATTAAATTTGCACTGTAACACGTGCCAGGGAGCAGGTTGTCCAGAAAAATTGTGCGGTCTCCGTCCTTGGAGGTAGCTTTGAGTAGAAGGTCTAAAGACCTTCCTGAGGATATTTAAGGCCACCCTGGACCCTGGTTTTGTATTTTCAGTTATCAAAGACCTCTCTTCCCAAAAAAGTAATGCTATCGACTTACCTCCAATCAGAAGACAAAGGACTCAGCTTATCTGCCAGGAATCAAATCAGAAATGATCCTGCTGATTTAAACCCTGGGTCCTAGACTGCAAACTAAAGCTGGGTATCAGTTTAGAAATTATTTTTAATAATTACTTTTAGGGAAAAAAGCTACCTTGCATTACTTTGGCTCTTAAAAAATCTAACTGCTCACACTGTCAGACTCAGATTTCAACTGCAAGCTGAACTGAACTAAGCGGGGGTTCTGACACTTAAAGAGTTTGAATAGATTCAATGCAATTTGGGCCATGGGAAAAGATGCTCTGAAAGAAACCCAACTTTAATCTAAAGATTTTTTTTTTCCTTTGCAATTTAATTAATACCAATGAACAAAATGTTACACTCAGCCTCCAGTGTGAGCTGATTGCAGTCCACACACCTGGTGCAGTCAAGTTAGAGGAGACTTGTTAATTGATAGGCAGTGCAGTGTGGTGAGGAGTACACAGCCCTGAGCCACAAGGACCGAGTCTTGAGTTTCACATTGATTCGTTGTGTAACTTTGTCTGTGTAAGCATAACACTGGGAGACCTGCAACAGAAGTGAGGCATCCAAGTTAAGCAACGTCTTATTTTAAATGGTTCACTGGTCCCAGAATGTCCACACTGAGCTCTTCTCTATTGTTATAATTACCTCTCCTAAATAAGCCATTTCATTAGTTGAACGATCTCTACAGGGAGATTTTGCAACATGTTTCTGCTACAAAACCAAAATGTAATGATTTACAGCAGACGCTGCGTCAGATTGAAGTGGACTTGTGTTGCCAAACCTATACTAAATCAGCTTAGCTTAAGACAGGACTGGTTTAGGCAAGGTAGAACCCTCACTCTACAATGATAGCAAGGAATATTTATTCCTTTCATGACGCTTACTGGATGTATATGGGTAGATTTATTAAATTTATGGTTTTGAACATTTTAGCTACGTGCCAGTAATATCACAATCTATAGCCACTTTTGAAAAAGGAATAGTGGCACTGCTGGCATTTTTTCTGAGTGCCTTAGAAATCTGGCTCAGTGCTCACCACTCAGACTGAGTGGATCCAGCAGTGGTCAGAAACTGTGTGTTGTCTCTCTAGAAAAGCAAGTGCAGTTACCTGTGAAGGGTATAGCGAAGCAGACCAACCAAAGACGTTTCTACAGAGAACACTGCAGCTCAGAAGTACTAGGATGAATGCTTCTGAAATCTTATCTTCTTTTTAGAAGCATCAGATTATATCTTGCATCACCCATGTGATTCCCTGTTTACAGTTAGGGTCGAGAATGCAGTGAACTTCCTAAGAATATGTGGGTGGACACAGCCTCTAACCTTTAGCCTTTTAAATTCCTCAGGATTGCTGGAGGATTTTTGTTTTATGGCTAAAAGGCAATTCAATGGGTGGTTAAGGAAGAGGTATCTTACATTGCTGTTGTTGTTCCTGCTGTTGTAGTTCAACAGTGTTGTAACCTTCCCTGTCAGCCTCCCTGCTAATGTTTGGTGCCAAAACTCTCCAACTGTATCAAAACTAAATTTTTACAGCAAAATAACAATGTCTGGGGGAAAACCAATTTTTCATTGCCCTGTGCATCAATGCCAGTACACCAATCCAGATTTATTCCTTGAAGGGCCATCTAGTTGCAATGTCATTTCTGTTAGAAGAAATTCAAGTAGAACTCCCTGCTTAGTCATTTTTCCTGATACTTACCCTCACCTTTCTTCCGAAGAAGGAAAAAACTATGACAGTATCTCTCACAACAAAATTCCTGTATTTACCTGTTGCTAAATGCTAGGAATCTCTTAGTTACTAAGAAATTATTCATCATGACTCCTGCACACAAATCTGGTGTTCTGAGGACCCAAACTCACCCTAGTGGAGACTTGGAATCTGCTGATAGGCTCACTGGGGAAAGTTCTAGAATTTATTCTGCCTCTCAGTGGACAGGTATTGGAGCTCTAATTCAATCAGTTACCAAACCAGATGCCTAACGTGTAGCACATAAGTAATCCAAATAGCTTGTTGACTCAGGCACAGGAGCAGATGGTTTAGAAAAAGGGCTCCTGAGAATGCATTATATATTTGTTTGTTCCATTAGGCCAGTGGCAGAAGGAGATGTTCGTCTGCTGAGGGCATTTGCGTGGGAGCGGTGAGCTCTGGTTTCGTTCCCAGCTCTATTCTCCTGTGTGTCCTTGGGCAAGGTCATTTTACTCTTATACCACAGCTACCCGAGCTGGCAAAGTGGGAACAACAGCAGGAAGCACTGCTCTGCACCTCCAGGGTTTGTCTCAACGGGGTGCTCTGCAAACAGCTCCGTTTGTGTCAGACCCGTCCGGAGGGGCAGGATGGTGAGGGATCACACCTGGAGGAGCCCAGCAACAGCCTGCAGTGTCTTCCAGGGGTGATGTGCGTTTCAGACACAGGTCCCCTGAGCTCACTAACCTTGTCCATGCCTTCCTCAGCTCTGCTGGGGAGGCTGTTTCATTAGGAGGGAATTTCTGTGCGGGTCGCCTGCTCCTGTACTGTTTTGCGGAAGGACGGAGGCATTCTTTGCTAGTTCAATTGTATCCTCAACCTGTGGTGCACTAACATCCAGAAAGGCGTTAATGGTGGTTACAGGGTGTTAAGGGGGAGTAATAGCTCGACTTCTAGCACTCCTCTCCCTTGGAAAAAAAGCTGCAGGGCATAGTTTTCCAAGCAAAGCAGAGAGGGCTGCCATGACCCCGAGCCCTGTCAGCAATAATGCTGGGTTCAGTTATGACCTTTTATGGTTTCGCTTTTCTCCTGCTGATGAATTTCAAATGAAGGCTTTGCCAGTGCTGTCGGCATGGACAGTGTTCAACTGGCTTTTGCAACGTATTAAATACCTTCTCTGGCTAAACAGCTTGTGGAATGGAATTAAATTGTTTCTTTCTGTCTGTTCTTTATCTGGCAGACAAATATCACAATAGCTAATAATAGTGTTATACAGTAATATGATAACTGGATTTAGTAAGAAACCAAACCAATTTTGAGAATAGATAAAGAATACTTCAGACACATTGCTTCAGTGCTCTCTCTCTATTTGTAAAAGAAAAATAACTTTTTTCAGAGTCTGTGGTTATACTCTTTTCAGAGGTTTTCTACTGGAAAAGCATTGCTGCTTAAAAGCCTGCCAGAGCCCTGCAAGCTCCTAATGCTCAGCAAGCCCCTAATGCTCAGCAAGCCCTTTCTCCTTGCTCTGGCTTAGCCTGACCTGCACATCAAGTAGCAGAACAATTTCCATTTCCCTGCACTCAGCGTTAGATAAGGAGATTGCTCCCTTTTTTGGTCTCCTGGAATGGTGCTTGTGTTCTGCAGGCTCTAAACTGAGCCATGTGGAGAAGGCAGTGAGATCTGGATAGCACAGGCTCATGTTATGTGGGTGTCCTGTATGAGCTGTGGGTTTGCCACCTATGCAGAAAGAGAAAGTCCCTTTCCTTATCAGGAGGAACTTGGGGTTATAACACCATGGAAAAAAAGGCAAGGACCTCAAGTCAAATTTGTCTCATAAACAGCAATGATTTAAAGGCTGAGCATGCTTATGCTTTATGCTTCTCGTGTACAAGTACAAATTAATTAAAGGTTACTCCAGGCTGTATATCAAAACCTGTTTACCAAAGTATTTCTGAGAATTTGTCTGAGGAAGGAGTGCAGCTGAACTCAATTTGGGAGTAAATTAGAAGTGTGTGTTTCAGTCCTGGTGTGGTCTTAAATGTGGCTTATACATTTCATGTGAGGGCTGTTTGTGACCTTACCCTCTGTCCTAAGGAGCACATGCCACAAGAATAAACTGGAATCTGCCATCCTTGCTCTGAGCTAGTGGTAAGTTAGGTCTCCCTTTGTTGGGAAGTAGGGGGTTTTTTTCATCTGTGCCTGGTTTACTGGAGCATATAGGAAGGAAAGCGGTAGAACCCTCCTTTGCATCACCTCCACTTCCCTGTGCAGTGTGTATCACACATACGTGTTGCTGCTGCTGTTTCCTCTGTGCCACTAGCGTTGGTGACTTTAGATGGTCTCTGTGCTGCTTGCAGAACAGTGCCTGAAGCAGGCCTGAGGCCAAATTAGCTGCTTGTCCATCTCCTTTGCCTGACACTAGGCTTTGAGAGCCAGCTCAGGGCAACTCTACTGATATTGTAAAGAGATTACATAGGAAGCTTTTTGCCTGAGTATCCCTTAGCATTTAAGGGTCCAGCCTCCAACTACCTGGTTAGCCTCTGTAGTCATACAGTTAGACAAATGAGGTGAATCATTTTTATCCTAGTAAAAGAGGTGGATCTGCTACAAAGGAAGTGGAGTTTGCAGGATTCTGAGCAAGTTCAGAAGGACTGTGCAGGTACAGCTAATTTGACTGTGACAATCTAGACTATCACGAAGTGTAGCTAAAGTCTTGATGTTGGTGTTCTATGCGTGCTGTAAGTAAGTCAGCCAAGACTGGACAACCCCTGGTTTCGTATTGTTATGACATCTTACATGGAGAATATATAAGCTTTCTTTTGGTGCATATAATAGTGAAACAGAAGTTAGAGCTCAATAATTTAAACTATTTCTTCCCCTATGGAAATGTTCACAAGAAGCAGTGTATTTTTGGATGCACTCCCTTCCTTCTAGTTCATATGTTGGCTTGTGGCTATGGTTTGGTCTAGAACAGGAAAAACAAAATTGTGGTCCAATGAAGTCTACAGAAGCCCTCACAATATAAGCCCAAGTATGTTTGCACGTGTGAAAGACTGCATCTGACATGCAAATGAAATACTGAACATGGGCAGCTCAAGAATATTGATGGCATATTAAACACTAAAATAGAAGGACAAAATAGAGAAATGTGCTTGTCTTCCACATCCTTCCTTAACCCACTGGGTATTTTTATTTGAAGTAGTTAATTGAGCTGACAGAGATTTCGTATTCCAGAAGGGAATGTATTTTGGCAAAATATCCTAGCTTTCAATACAGGCACATGAATAAAGGGTAACCTTTAAAATCCCCATAGAGTAAACTGTTGAGAAACAAAACAGACACATGGAGAGACCATCTGCAAATTCTCTGCAGAGCTGCAGGATACCATCCCAACTGATATCAAATACTTTTAAAGCATGGTAAAATGGTACATATACATCTGTCATATTAAGAAAGAGCAAAGATTAGGCTTTCATTCTTGTTTATGATCTCCCATAGCAGCTACTACCCCAGTATTTATACATTGAGCAGATCTGCAAGCAGTGGCACATGGTAGACTTCAAACAAAAACGTGCATCTTTCTGCCTCAGGAGACTCCAGCCAGGGTTGCAGGCTTTTGTCTTTGCCTACTGGGAAAAATTTATTAGGAAAGTAGAAATATTCTCAAGGCTGGCAGATACTAGAGTAAAGCCATGTAGCATTTTCTTTACAGCTGATGTCCCCTTGACCATCAATGTTTTCTCTCCAGTGCTCACATACTTAAGCCTTGCTTCTGTAAACTATGCTGGTCAAATGGATTGCAGTTATCTAGGTGAGTCATGGAAAGAGAGGTCACTAAGGTAACTGTGGCCTAGGCAAGTGATAAATCAGGCCCAGAGTTTCATTTGGAAACAGCAGTGCATTGAAAGTGAGCAAAGAGAGACTGTATTTTCATGTCCTGCACAGGAAGCAGGCTACTGTGCTCTGAAAGACTGAAGCATATGCTTTCTTTCTTCCTTCAATGTAAAATTCAGTGCAGAGAATTAGAGCAAACTAACACTTTAAAAACCAAACAAACACGCACAAGCCATCCAGACTTGGCTGTGTGCATAGCAGATGTCAGAGAATCTGCACTACTTTGACAAACCTGAACAGATGGTTCTCTAAGGTGACAGACTACTAGCTTAGCTTTTTCTCCAAAGTATTTTCCTTTTGCTATCAGCAACTGCTCTGCTCTGTTTGGATTTAGGGTAAGTCAGCTGTTACTTACCCAGTTTCTTCTGTCTGAATCTTGAGATGATACAACAATGAATATATAGGAGGAAAACAAGACACAGAGCTGAATACTCCTCTTCTGTACAGAATCTGAAGAGGACAGAGGTAGCATCATTCCCTACAAGGTCCACAGTGAAAAGAAGGTGGCTATCATTGCTGTCTGACTGAAATCATACAATCCATGTGTGCCATGCAACCAGCTCAATGGTGGCTGCTGTAGCATTGTACAAGGGTTCTGATTTTGTGAATGGTGCGAACATTGGCAGAAGAGGGGATGCTGTTGTTTGAGCACTACGAAATCAGGATTCAGTTCTCACCTTTGCTACAATCTTTCATCCTAACATTGAACAAATCATTTAACTTCTCTGTGATTCAGTTCATGATATCTACACTATAAATTCATGCTTGTTGATAGCCCCTTTTATTCTGCTAGAAACTTAGGTGAGTAAAATGTGACAGCTAAGCAGGGGAATAAGACATTCCAGAGGCTAAGGACATCTGCTCTCTGATATTTGTGTTTAACAAGAGATGTACTGTATAATGATGACTCCTAGTGGAATGGTGTCTTAAGTGTTGCCAAAATGAAGAAAGATAACCTACGTTCTGGCAGTCTCGTTTCCTTCCTCTTGGGCATTCTCATGGTGAATGCAGTGGCTAACCCTTGGTGTACATCTCCTTTCCTCCCTCCCAGTCTCTTCCCTCATACTTAACCAGCTCTATTTATTTATCTTTTAATATGTCTAAGTCGTGGAGAGAGAATGATTTTCCATCACAACTGAACTAAAAGAAATTACCAAAATTGTTTCAGGGAAATCATGGGTCACCAGAATTTGCACTCTTCCAAATACTGAACTGATATTTAACTGTCTTGATCAGATTAGACTACCCTATTCTCCCCATGAGTAAGACCACAGCAGTCAGAGGAGTCCCTCTGTCAAAAACTAAAGGCATGTTTGTGACAAACTGTGGCTATTTCTGTCTGCTCGGTGATTTTCCTAGGAATGATAATTTGAGTATGGAGGGATAACTGATACAGTCTATCACAGTAAGGCTTTGATCAAAGTCCACAGCAATTTTCCACTGCATTTGGATGTTTTTATTGCTGAAAAAGTGGCTGTATTTTTGGCCAGTTTGCCAGCTCTGCCTTTCTTAAGGAGAAGGTAATAATGACCATTAGCATTTTTAACCAGCAAAATCAGACAAGATTTTATCAGACCATGCCCAGTGTAACCACTGTTTATAGCATCTCACACTTTCTATGTTTTTCTTTTCATCTTCTGTCATTTTATCTCATTCTTTGATTTCTCATTCAACCTTTGGCCACTAGTTCATCCAGATTGACATTACCATTATTTTTAGGTTTTGCTAGATTACTTGTGAAAAGATTATTCCCAGGGAGGATATTTGTTCCCTTTAAAGTCCTTTGAAGTGCTTGATTTCTATAATTATTTTTTTTTGTCAGTATTTTTCTTTAAAAAGCCAATATTTTTCTATCTTTGAAAAATATTCCTTTTGATAACTACATAATCATTAAACTTAATTTTGAAAAAAGTCACATAACTGCAAAATTTTTGTGTTGTATCTGACATTTGCATAATTGGCTGTTCATGTGCACACAAGTTTCTGGTGATACTGGCTCTATTAATGTAAATAAGGACTGCAGGAGCAAGCATCTCTAACTAAGAAAAACCAAAAGCTTTTATCTTGCACCACCCCAGCAATTTCCAAGATGCACTTAAAATTAAAAGAATCTCAATATTTACATGATATATTCTAAGTTGAATTATGCACTAGGCTTCCACAAACTGCACATAGGCAAAGTTGTTCACTAAGTTGTCAATACGCAAAGTTGTCACCCTTCAAGATCTGTGTTTCTGTGCCAAAAAGGATGGCACCCAGGTGTAGTTGGCTGAGTGGCACATTCTGAGGCTGTGAAAGGTTAGTAGTGGTCCTGATGTATGGAAGCAGATGAAGGGAGCTGGAGAAAGAGCATCACAGCTATGGTGACTGTTATGGGAGTAAACATACTCTAAGGAAACTCGCCAAGGAGTGGTTTGCACTGCTGGGGAGGTGGGTGACAACCCATGCTGAGGCCTGTGGGACTGGCTAGTTCAGTGTTAGCTAATGTTAGCTCATTCAGCTGTGTCAGTCTGTGCTCCAGTTGTTCCTTGTCCCTGTAGTACAAACCTGTGAGGCAGAGCAATGGCATAGAAAGAAAAAGGCTGTTAGTGCCAGTAATACCCTACTGGAAGTCCTACCTCTTACTGTTGTGATTTCCCCTAACGTGCTTTGCGTGTGGTTTGCAGACAAGCCAGACCCACCAGCCGGGACACCCTGCGCCTCAGACGTGCGGAGCTCCTCCCTCACCCTCTCCTGGTACGGCTCTTCCTACGATGGTGGGAGCGCCGTGCAGTCCTACACTGTGGAGATCTGGAACTCGGTGGATGACAAGTGGACAGACCTCACCACCTGCCGCAGCACCTCCTTCAACGTGCAGGACCTGCAGGCTGATCGGGAGTACAAGTTCCGTGTGCGAGCTGCTAACGTGTATGGCATCAGCGAGCCCAGTCAAGAGTCCGAGCTGGTAAAAGTTGGAGAGAAACAAGAAGGTTAGTTTTTAAAGAGGAAAAAAAAATCAATTTAAGAATCCCTGAACCATTTCCCAGTGAGGTCCAGCAGCTGTACACAGTCCTTCGCATGTCCCTCTGTGCAGTGAATACTTACGGCTCTAGAGTACACTAAAGTCCCCTCACAGGCTTTCTGTGGGTGTTTGAGCGTGTAAGTTTTGCATGCATCCAGTGTGGCAATTTGGCCTCGGGGATCCCCAAACCCTGCCTTGTGAAATGAACCCATAATTCTGCTTCTGGCTCGCCCTGTGAGTGCTGGCTGACAGACCTGTAGTTACATGCACAGGTAGTGGGAGACGAAGCCTTTCACACACAAGTTACACATTCACTACATGCCCGGTTGCAAAATGTTGTTTGGAAGCTTACCCAAAACATAGCGATGGCTTCATTAGTTTATACTGGGCACACCATGGAAAAACAAGTCATTAACACTATCATAAATTTGCTTTTGGAAAAAGTAAGTGTGCCTGCTGCTAGCTAAGCATTGACTATGCTGCAGAAACTGAACTAGCCTCTCATACCTAGCTGTAGTTGCCATGTTTCAAATCTCAGCACGCTGGAGCACCTCAGTCCTGTTGCCTTAGTACACCAGTCTTGGAAATTCAAGGCTATCCTACTTAGTATGTTGGTTTTGCAGCATTATGGGCACTAAAAATATTTTTTAGGGTTTTTGTTTACAGTTGAACATACTGGAAAAAAAAAATCTTTTTCAGAATTTATTATTTGCTTAAGATCTTATTTTTTTGCTTAAGATCTTCTCACAGGACTAATGGGGAAAGCTGGAGCATTTTAGAAATCATTCAGAAACTGGTATAAAAATTTTAAACATACACAAAAGTCAGCATTATTTTTAAAATACAGATATTGAATGCAGATTTTTGTGCACAGCCTGTGCAAGGATCTCTTTGATAGTCATACCCACACCAAAAAGCCCAGAGCAGGAATAATGTATTTTACCCTTTTCTCGTCTTTGAGGAGCGGACTGGGTGTTTTATCTGCCCCTCCTTACTTATGTATGCTGGGCTATGGAGTTTCAAGTGTCTCATACAAGCCTTGTGATGTTCTTATCTTATTGCCACAGCAAGACAAAATGATAGCTAAGTGGTGCAGCATCACACGACTGTGTAAGCCTCTCAACAGACATTTCCAAAGAAAAGTAAATCATATTTCTCTTCAAGTGCTAAATTGGATGCATTCTGAGTAATAATTTTCCTCAGTTTTAAAGATTTAAACTTGATCTCTAAATCAAGCTCCAACTTCCTTTCAAAGAGGAGAAAATAACACTAAGGAAGCAATAAAATTTGAAGGAAGCTAGATGGTATTGGCTCTCCATAATAAAATTCCCTGTGTTTGAATGCCCTCTTTCTTTAGTTGCAGGACAAGCACTTTCTGGATTTGGGGACCTGACTTCCTACATTTGTTTTTCCTAGAGCAAGCACTATGTGTACTGGACCAAAGCAAATAAGCTTTTCTTAGGACCGAGAGTTTTCTTACATCGATTTAATACAAAAAGGATAGAAAGTGTACGAATCATGATACATATAAAAACTCACATTAAAAAAAAAAAAAAAAAAGAGGGTTGTGAGCTGAAAGAAAATGTATTGTGCCTGAAGTGGGGTGGAATGTGTCAGTGGTCTCAGTGCCAGGGCTTCTGGATTTCGATTCTTGATACTAGAGCTAGTGTGCAGAAAGGGCAGGTCATATAAAGCATGATTTTTCAAGAGTGTGAATATAACTGATGCTTTAATGAAAGGCAGTGGAAAATGCATCTGTGCAGGACCTCTCAAAGTCAGGACTTTAAGCTGCCATCTATGTAAACACTTAGCTGAGTAACTAGGGATTTTCCGTTGCTGCCAGCAAGACTGATTACTGATTTTCATACCGAGGTGGGCAGTGCATATTAGCAGTCTCAGTATAAACCTGGTGAAGAAAGGCATGGCTAAGTTTTCATTGTGCATTTAAAGAAAACCGCTACTAAAATCAGGTTTCAAGTCACAACAGATTAAAGTAGGCACTGCCATGTTTGAAGAAAACTTTGTACCGTTGACTCACTTCTGAGAAAGATTTTAGCACAGCTACTCAGTGGTCACCAAGCCCAGCTATGTTCTGCAGATCTAATTTAGGCTTTCACTAGTGGACCAAAATGTTTCTAATTCATGGCTTCAGTGTAGTGTCGCTGCAGAACTGGGAACCGACTTCTTTGTCTAATCAGTATTTGGCAGACTTCACTGGCAGCATGGCTGGGATCAGCTCCCTTACACAGCCCTTAAAAGGGGAGGAAAATCTGATGTGCTCTGTGCAAGTGTGGTTTCTAGCTGAGGAAGATCTGAGGACAGCTGCCCCTGAGTGGGGAGGGCTCGTTCCTCTCCCTGCTCTTCTGGTAAATCACTGCAAAGCAGCTCACCTGTGCTGGGACATACAAGGGTTGCAAATCCAGAGAAAATAAGAAAATGGCTTTAGTAACGAATTATATCTACTTGATTGCCTTTGCTGCCAGAATACAGATGCAGCATTATATGTTGGATGTGAAAAGGTGATGTCCATACTTCAGACCAGCTATCTGCTCACCCTGAACCTTTTTTGCCTGCTGTTTCCTTATCTGCTGCATCTAACTGTATACTGTGATGCACCTAGCAGCATCCAGAGTACTGCTTTAATGTTTCATAACATAAATCTGTTGACACAGTGGGGATAAATCACTTGGTTAGGCTTGCGCTCTGTGATGGTAAAGTGCAGCTTCAGCAGCTAAAAGGAGAATTATTCAGGTCACTGTGCAACTGTCTTTGCAGTTTCTCCAATTACTGGTCATAGCCACAGGTCTTAAGAGCAAGCCCAGGCAGTGTAAGTAATAATATCTAACAACAGTCCAGCTACAGCCCCTTTCCTCTGATACCTTCAGGCAACATAGGGAACAACACACAACCTGTGCTACTGACAGTTTGTGAGCATGAAAATTAAAAATTAAAATCAAGACATTCCAGTCAGCTTTTACTCTCTCTTGTGTCACTGGATTTGCCAGCATCTCTGCCTGCCTTTGAGTATGCCTGCAGAACTGAGGCTCCATTTGCACCTCGATGATTTCAAAATTCAGCTGTGCTCAGGAAAGCACATGCTGTCCAAATTTTCTAGTCATCTTGAGTCTGAAATATTTGTCTTGATGCTTTGTGGGAAATCTTTTCATGTACAAATTTGCTTTATTTTTGGCTTTGCAATCCCAAAAATGCATAGAAAAGCCAGAAAAGGATTTGTCATTGAACAGAATGTGTTCTGAAGTGTTGTTATTCATTTTAATTTCTCTAATTTATTTTCTATTTCACTAAGGCATTCCTAAAGCTGTTTGTTAGGTGATATTGAACTGATTCAGTATGCCGATGCTTCTAGTAGGCAGGTGAAACAGACAAATACTTCAAAACACATAAACTTGACTTATTAAGAAATGGTGATCAGATTGTGATTGTTTGGTCAATAGTCATATAGAACTGGTGAAGAGATTTTTAACTATGAAGTTAATGCACAAACTCCCTGACTGCTTTTTGCTGTTTAGCCATAGGGTCTATCAGTTACCCATGTTACTGTGAATGTTCTGACTATCTTATTTAAGTATTATATCCTCTATGTTAAGTTATTCATGTCTTTTTTTTTTTCATCACAGAACTTAAAGAGGATGAAGCGGAGCTATCTGATGATGGTAAGAAGCTCATATTTTAATCATGACAAATGCAAATCTGTGTTTTTAATTCATGTCTTATGGAGGTTTTAATCATGGTCCTTCATACTTATTTGTAGAAGGAAAAGAAACAGAGGTCAACTATCGGACGGTCACTATCAACACTGAACAAAAAGTTTCAGATGTCTATAATATTGAAGAAAGGCTGGGATCGTAAGTACTGTATTGTGGTTTTGAGGACCTGGAGTTTTCAAGGCTACCAGTCAGTTCTAAAGATGGTGTGCATTTATTCTTTGGTGGTGTCTTGCACTTTCAGTATTCCAACTGGGGTTCTCTGTTGCAGTAGATACAGATTTTAACACATGTTGGCCTCCACTCCATTAAGAGTCTTTATTACTATTAATTGATAATTTTAAATAGGCACTATATGCACTTCTGGCAAGGAAAATGGAGCCCACAGATGAATAAAGCTAGAGGATTCATTCGTTTTTCAGTGTTCCAAAAGCTAGCTGACAAAAAAGGTACACATTGTGGGCTTGCATTCCCATTATATCCATTAGTGGTAATAAGATTATCCTGCCCATGGGCTAGAATCTCTGTTGACAGCAGTCATAATCCCAAGAGCATTAATAGTATTGCCAGCGAAGGTCAGTGATTAGCCTGGCTGTGCTCCTCCGCGCTGAAGCTGGTGGTGATGCAAGCTGCTTGCCGTGCTGATCTTGCAGTGGTTTGTGCTGCTGGTGGTGCTGGAGCCCAGGGGATGCTGTCATTAACAAATCCCGAGAAGTGTATCCTAGATACAGAATTGTACTTATGCAGCAGTGTGAAATAATAATAGCACTGAAGCCTCTAGCAGTTCAGATTCTGTTTTCACCTGTATGTCTCCTATCTGCTGACCTTTCAGAGGTGTATGACCTATGGAAAACTGTGTGCAGAAAAACTTGAGGCACATGAATTGAAGCTTGGTAGGAGTCCATTTTTTGAACCCTCTTCTATAAAACTTGCTAACTGGAGTAGCAGAGTATCTATAAATGTGATATTCATGCAAAAGTTCTTGCAGATTACTCTGTGTAAAATCAGTACAGAACACTACTTGATATGAAGACATTTTTATTTCAGAATGGAATGATTATGCTGGAATATTTAGTACTATGTTGCTATTCATGGTGGCCCATATATTGTGAAGACATTTTACAGAAATAGCTATGTATTTTCAGGGGGAAATTTGGACAAGTCTTTAGGCTTGTTGAAAAGAAGACTGGAAAAGTTTGGGCAGGAAAATTTTTCAAAGCATATTCTGCTAAGGAAAAGGAAAACATAAGAGATGAAATCAGCATCATGAACTGTCTACATCATCCAAAACTTGTACAATGTGTAGATGCCTTTGAAGAAAAAGCCAACATCGTTATGGTCTTAGAAATGTAAGTATAAAGTAGATCACTAATGATGTTTTAAGTAATTGTGTTTGCAAAAGTATCAACCTACCCAGACATGGGACTGTCAAAAGCTTCAAGATCTGCAGGGCTTGAATGGTTTTCACGTTTTGCAAGTTCTTCCAATTATTTATCCAACTAGTTTAAACAGTGTAAAAGAATCTGTGTTTTATCTCTTAAAAATCAGTGTAAACATGTTACAGTCTTTATTGTCTAGTTTGTTTGGTCTTTAATCAAGTGCATGTGGTGTTTTTCTTCAGCTCATTCTTTTATCACCAACTTGGGACGGGAGTGAAAAAAGTTAGCTGCAGTTTGGGCATGTATTTAGAACCAAATACGGGTTTAAGGAGGAGAAAAAGAATTCTTTTTTCTTTAGGCATTTCTAAACACATATTGAACAAGCTTGTGTCAAATTTCACTTAGCAACTGATCGGTTTTCTTCTGCAGCGAATCGAATGTTGCTGCACAGCAGATAGCAGGAGAGAAGGATACGCTTGAGAATGCAGACAGCTAAGCTGCATTCTAGCAAAACAGTTGAACTTCGTGAAAAATTCCCCCAGGCAAATTTATAGTACCCAAGAGTATTTAGAACAATTTAGTTTCCAACAAGTGCTTTATCCAGTTTTTGTATTTTTAAGGGATGTTAAAGGATTAGTCTGATGTGTTTTTCCTAGAACAACATAAATACTCTGATTGCAGAGCGTTTATTTATAATAAAGGAGAGCTGTCTAAAAAACTCTCCACAGGTGAACACAGCGAGCATTCAAAATTTACCTCAGTAGATGCAGAAAGATTAGTTACAAAGATTGTTTCTCCCCCCAAAATAATGAAACATTAATTGACCTGCCCAAATGTCAATACACAGATTCTCTATAATGGTCCAGGTGCAGCAGCTGTAGAAGGGATTTCTCCTTTACTGGAAAGTCATTGTACTCTTCATCCAAAGCTGTACAATTAAGTAACGCTGAATTTGAAGACAGCTTATACTGCTGTCTTGTTCTTGCTGAGTAAGATAGCAACATTTATTTTTACCTCCCAGAAACTCTTTGCTTTGAACTACTTATGCCATGCCACTGTGGGAAGTAGCAGAAAAACACCACAAAAGCCGTGCTGTAAAGTATCTCAAGTATCTCACAGGGTTCTGACTTGGGTATCTTTGTATTTAAAGATAGTCAATATTTACTTCCAAAAAAAAAAAAAAAAAAAAGACCGTTCAGAACATGTTCATGCACTAGAATTCATTGTAAGAGTCCACACCGCATGGGAGGGAAAGTAACGGCCAGGATTCAAAAATAATAACCAACATGACCAACATTTACATCATCCATAATGCACCTGCTTAGTGTGAATCCCCTACATGTGGCAGTAGCAGCTGGGAAGTAAATGAAATCCTGATCTGGGCTGAAGTTTTTCCCCAAAAGATACATCAGTTCTGCTGCCACATCTACTTCACATGTCTGCTGCAAGGAGAAGCAGGTTTTCTGGCTGACTGGAAGTGCTGAGTAGGATTGTTAGAAGCCAAAGAGACTATATATATACTTCGCTTGCTTGGCACTTGCCTAGACTATGTGTAAACTGCTGTTGCACTAGCATTTCCCAGAGAATGAATCTCCATTCTAACACTCTGGAACTTATGTGCAAGAAGGTGCTTTTATATTTAGATTCAGCAGTTGAGCAAGCTGCTGATGGGAAGGGAAGGAGCCCTACTTAGCTTCGAACTGGGAGCTGGCAGACGTAATGGAAAACAAGGAAATGTGTCAAGAGTTTTGAATAGCATATGGCTTTACAGTTCATTAGTTCCCCCTTCCAACAAAACAGGTTTAGTGTTCAAAAATGTAGAAAAGTGCAATCAAATTTAAGTTTGTTTTGTTAACCAGTCTAATTAAGTTGTGATTTTACTTTTGAGGTGGCCACCTTTTCTGGAATTTGAATTTCCTCCCTGAAATTTCTATAGTGTCAAGAGCCACTCAACACCCTCGAGAAGGGTTTGTTAAAGCAGCACAGGGGCAGGCAGATGCTTTCTGGCCCTGCTTGGGAGCAGCTCTGGGCAGTGAGATGCTTGTGTGACACCTTCCTATCTGGTGGCTGGGTGGCCTCCATACTGTCCCCACATGGCAACTGCACCTGTACTGTCAGAGAACCACGGATGGGTCATTCCTGGTTTAGCCATTAAACTAGTATCTCTTTGCATAGTGAAGTTGTAGAAGACACCTTCAAAAATTCTTAGTATCCAAGCTGTTCTCTTTATTCCTATCAGAGTCCAGATGCATGGATTTCAGATAAATCAAACTCACCTGCCTTTGAAACCAGCTTTGAGCAGTGACTGAAATTTAGCAGCTCCCCCTCTGCTCAAACAGAAGTTATTGATGAGCAGCACCTTTGGATTTTTCTTCCTGATATTCATCCTAAATTTTTAATTTTCATTTTATTCCCATACATTTTATAACTTTTTGAACTTCACCTTCTCTTCTTTTAATATTTGTCATGCCACTATTTTATATTATTTGATGTCATATTTATAATAAATTCAGAAATTTTTACCATTTGTTTAAAATCAAACATTATAATGATTCAATACATGTGATGTACTCTTCCCTGGAAACACTCCCATCTACCATTTACTGGAAGTCAGGGCCAAATCCTGGGCATTTTCTTTTCAAATACAGCAATATACTGATTCCACAACAAGCACTTCAGTGGAAAAAGAATACCTGAAAAATAGTAGCACGTTGTGAATGGCATTCATTACTGAGAGCCTTGAAGTTTTTACATACTTTAGATAGTCATTTTATTTTGACATAGATCAGAAGATTATTCTATTACAAATTAAGATTATTAAAGCAAAATTTCAGCAGTAAACTCCATTCATTTGATGTGATTTAAGTCAGCACAACTCAGTAAGTTTTTGTCTTTTTTTCAATGAGAGATTTATTAAAATGCAGCTGAGCATTTGCCTGGGCAACGTCAAGGTAGATTCTTTACAGTGTTCCTCCATGACCAAAACGTTATAATAAAATATTTTTTAAATGTGCATTCTCTGACTCTATAGACAAGAGTCTTTTCCTCTGTGACCTGATCTAGAGAAGTCTGAAAAGAGGAGAATCCAGAAAAGACAGGTTGTGAACTAGTTATGACTGTTTGAAGAAAGCTGACTTTTCCTTTTGTGTGTACGTAGCACCTCATTTGCACTGGTTCAGTTCAGCTTCTTGTCCTGGCAAAAAATCACACTGGATTTGGTTCAGGATATAAATGCAAGAATAGACATTCTATAAATGCTATTGCTGTTTATTTTAATGAGTTACCAGACTCTGTTACCAGAGTATCTGGAGAACCCAGGGTAAAACCAGCGTGCAGATGTATTAACAGTAGTTAATTTCCAAATAATATGCTAAAAAGTGGTGTTTGAGACAATGGCACAATCACTCAAAGTTTTTCACTCTATGGAGCTCAAAAGTATGATACTTTTATCTGTCATCATTATCTGTTTTAAATAGTAAAAAAACAACTGGTACTTTTTAGTATAAGGTTGGTTATCATTTGGAAGTGCAGAGTGCTCCAGATATAAACATTTTGCATCCAGATGTGTTCATAAACACCTCCATACTGGTTAATGCCTTAATGAAGTAACAAGATACCAGATCCTTGACTCACCAGAGCTGTTTCTAGCCATATTATCATCTTTGTTACAGATGTGCTATAATCCAGCATAACATCTCAGTTTGTCCAGCCTATGCTATTCTTACTGTTTTCATGTTAACACGAAACTGCAGTTGCATTTCTAATTATATTTTTTCTGGAGTCTTATAGCCAAAGCAACAAATATATCCAGAACTCCAGATGTTTCAGTTTCAGTTTAATATGTGAGGGATATAATCACATATCTGACAACCTGCAAAAACAGCAAGGCCAGTTTTCAGTTGCGTGTTCTTCCTCTAACTGAAATGTGCAGTTGCATTTGCCAATAGGCATGAATGCTGCAAAATATTAAGCCATATAAAGACCATGGAGTGTTTAATTTAGAACAGATTTCTAAATGCAAAGCTGATATTCACTACTTGCTCCTTTCTATATGGGTCATTCACCCACTTATTAAAAAAAAGTATTTCCCATCTTTGGACACAAGCAGATAAACCAGTTGAGTTCCGATTACCCAGGATGTAGACAAAAAAAAAAAAAAAGACAAAAAAAAAAAAAATTAAACACACACACACAAAAAAAAAGAAACAAAAAAAAAGAAAAAAAAAAAGAATCACACAAACCAACCTACCACCAAGCCCCAAGCTAAAATAAACCACAACTTAAATTTTGCTTTATTAAATCTAGGTTAAAAATGTCCCACTTTAGTCCCACAAACGAGTCAATGCAGGAGATTCTACCCTGGAAAAACCAATTATTTCACAACTTATATAAGCATAAAAATGGATTTGACCTACAAGGAGTGTGATGATGGCTCAGCTAAAAATACCAGCACTGAAAGAGTTGTGGGTTATATCCTTGTCCTGTCACAGCTAAGGAGGAAATTCCCTCTGAGCTCACTTGGGTCAGTAATTTACCCTTTGAGCTTTGCATTCCAGTTAACCATGTCATTTAAATTCTTCCTTCTTCAGCCTTTCTTTGTCACTTTCAATCTCTCTGTTTCCCAGATTTTGCTCATATGCTAGAATTTTTGTCTTCTGTTCCTGGGACCCATCCCACGTATTTTGGTTTTCTTTACTTCTGAATTCTGTTGTCTGCACTTGTGTAGTGATGGAGCGCTGGGAGGAAGGAGGCAGTGAGAAACATGAGCACAGAGCCTGGAACAGAGTTACACACACATGTCAGCAGGGTGACAATCCCACAGCACATGCTTCACTACCTGCTGCAGGTGACTGAATCATAAAGGAGGCAGAATCCAAATCCAGCTACATCCCTACTGCCTGGGATAACAGTATGAGTGTTTCACAGTCCCAACCTGGGAAAGAGATTGAGAATGGAAAAAAATCTATTCATTTACAGCACACACAAGAGTTGATTCTTCTGTGTGATCCTTGTGTCTATGGAAAGTGCCCTTACAAAACATAGACTGCATCTTTAAGTGACTCTTGCAAGCTTGAACTATCTGTATTTCTGTAAAGGAAATAGTTTGATTACTTCAAAAACAAAAATGCTACAGAAGCCCACTTTTCATTCTGTCTTTCATAGGGTTTCTGGAGGAGAACTCTTTGAACGAATCATTGATGAAGACTTTGAACTGACAGAGAGAGAGTGCATTAAATATATGAAGCAGATTTCAGAAGGAGTTCAGTACATCCATAAGCAGGGTATTGTCCACTTGGATCTGAAGCCAGAAAATATTATGTGTGTCAACAAGACTGGTACAAGTATCAAACTCATTGACTTTGGACTTGCAAGAAGATTAGGTAATGACTTTTCTGCCTATTTCAATATGTCACGGGGTAAAGAGTGGGACAAGCAGTTATTCATACTTCCTATTATATTCTTTCATGTATAAAGAGTAAATAGACATGTTTGCTATAAATAATTCTGGGGTTAGGTAAAAATAGAAAAGGGAAAAAGAAGACATTCAAGAGTGAGAGTAGGGCACCTCATCTTCAAGAGGCATTTGAAGTGAAGTGTATACAGCTACCTATCTGTTTCTATGGCTACAGTATCCCTGTAGATTGCAAGGTAAAATACACAGCAGTAGTAATATTGACAAACATGTACAGATGCTGAAGGGAACCATAAGCTACTAACTCTTTAACTGTAAAATTTAGAATAAAACCTTGATCTTCATGAATACTACAAATCCTTGAAACTTCTGTAACAGCAGGAGTTAAGATTATGTTCTAGAAGCCTTTAAGATATGGATAATTATATTCAATTTACATTTCCCCATTGGTTTTACCATTTCTTACCTTGAACAGCAGCATATTGTCATATGTGCTAAACAGGGGAGGAATTCTATAAAGACCTGTGTTTTGGTCACGTTCAAAATTATTATTAAAGTAGCTCTACTTAAAAACAATGCAATGGGACTGGGGAGAGAAAGGAGGGAAGTTCCATCTGACAAGCTCTTCCCTTTTCCTAAATTGTTTTTAGCTGCTTCCTATCATTCATTTGGAACTAAGATTTCCAACTCTGCAATGTGAAAGCCACATACCTTTGAGGGTTCTTGTCTTCATACTGCTCCACATTAATTCAGCTCTAAAAAGCAGCCCTGCAGTTGTGTGTGTTAGAGTTAAACAATACCAATATCACACACTAATCTTTGATAATCTCCTATTTTTACAAGAGGAAAAAAAAAAGTGTCATTCCAAGAACTGAAAGGAGCTAAAATACTTTATGAACCTGTTACACTGAGATAACTGCTATGCTGTTATAACTGAGATTTGTGGCTCTTCTGCCATTAAACTGATTGGGACAACTCCTGTGATTTGCTACTCTCTATATAAAGGGACCCACATCTAGATTCTTAGTTGTAATCTTTTGCCTTCCCTTTTTAGACAAAATTATTTTTAATACTTAATTAAAAATAGAAAAAATATTTTTGTAAGAGTACACTTTGGAATTACAAACTTCTGGTTTTTGTTATCAGCCTACATGCTGCTCACTGCTGCATACCCAAGAACATAATTCTGCTAAAACAAACCAAAAATAGTATGTTGAATGGTTAAGAGAAAAGAAAACTGCTTTTCAGATGATGTTCAACTCCAAAAGGGTATTACATGAATCTTGGTCACATGGACACTGTGAACTCAGAGATAAGGTGTCACTCATTAAAAAAAGAGATCACTGCTATTTATGTTCCTTCTCCAGTTTGGAGCCAATAGTTTTCTGGGAGCATGAACTGGGTTTTGTTTTTGTTGAGGAAACAGATCAACTGTTAAGTAAGTTCCAGTGCTGAAGTTTTTGTTATCTGAGGTGTGTGAAAGACTTCATCCCATGGTGTTCCAGCTGTCAGCCTGAAAACCATACGTTTACTGCTGAAATGAGTGGATTTCATCAAGAATAGATACGATGGAGCCACAGAATGGCCTTTTATTGAAATTTCTTCAGCTATCTTTTTAACTTCAAACCACAGTTAAACCCACATTTAGCAAAACGAAGATCCTATTTTCAGTATCCTGTTCAGCATTTCCATTTTTCTGTTAATTGTGGGGCATCACTGTACACTGAATGTGGATGCCCCTCCCTGGCAGTGTTCAAGGCCAGGTTGGATGCGGCTTTGAGCGACCTGGTCTAGTGGAAGGTGTCCTGGCCTGTGGCAGGGGGTTTGGAACTAGAGATCTTCCAAGTCCCTTTCAACTCAAACCATTGCATTTCACTACACTTGCTTGTGAGCTGCTACAGTTGTATCACATCCATAACTTATCTCAATGTAGAAGGATGAGAGCTATGGGCACTGATGGTGATTTTGGCTTTACAATACTGAATAGTCATTTGGCTGAATGTGTTGCTTAAACATTCTCAGAGAATGTAATACAAACGTTACAGTTACATTATAGGTATTTGCTGTTTTGTTCATCAGCCTGCTGTTCTGGGTAACTCAGGGCTCCTCTCCCCAGAAAGAGAACGTGCCCTCCCGCTCCATGCCCCTACTGCAAAGGAACTGTGTCAATCACCAAAGCATTCATAACATTAACATTCACAACAATTTGTACTGTTTCATGTACTTATAAAAATTGCTAACAACATTTTTCACTAAGTGCTTGCTTCTTACCAGTTCTCGTATGTGGTGCACTGAGGGCACATTCTTCCACTTGTGTTCCTTCAAGCCTTATGATTTTGAAATTGTCTGTCAAATTCACTTTGGCTTTGACAGCTGCAGGACTGACACCCTCCTGCTATGGACCTGACCCCGACTGAGCAGAAACTGCTCGACCAGGGGACTGCTGGAAGGAACAGTGGCTAATTTTGCACTACCGTTTACATTTAAAGTTTTGTACCTGGTGTAAACTAATGCCTTTAAATATTCAGCATTTTGATCAGTTTTAAAGAAATTTGGATCAGCTCCTTCTGCAGTCATCCTCTGCAGCTAATTAGTTCTCTTACACTGTCAGGAAATACCAAAGCTGCAGTGGGATATTTTCCTGACCTTTTTTGGTGTGCTGAGGAACACATGTAGAAAATTGTTTAAGATAAACTTCTGGAGAAGAAACGAGAATGATTTTTGAGTACCATAAAGTTGTTTTTTTTTTTAACCAGTTGATTATACAGTGTTGGCAACAGTTTCCAGCTAGCTTGTCAGCTTTCTATCTGAGCTAGGGGATATCCAAAGACAGATCCTACTTGTGTACTGAGCTTGTAAACATCTGTGTAAAGATTTGACATATTACGGCATAGAAAAGGTCTTATACTTTTCTTTTTACTTTTATACGCAGAAAATGCTCTATCAGTTGTTTCACACTATGCTTGCACTCAAGTGCCATGTTTTCAAAAAAAGTTTCCCTGACCTATGGGCAGCACATTTCACACACCAGCCTTTTGCATACACAGTGGTTCATTGTAGTTTACACAGTGCACAGAAAAGCCTCCAAACTTGGATGTGAAAATCTGAGCCTGAGATTTGGATGATCATGATGAAGCTTCTAGAAAATAGAGGTTTTGTGAAAAAAAATCAACAATTTTTCATAATGACAGTTGGAAAAAAATGTGTTGACCTTCAAAAGAAGGTAAATGGGAAGATGGGACCTTAGGCTTCCCATTTCTGCTTGGAAAAGGAAGGGTGATCTCTCACTCCCCACTGCGATTGTGTAGAAGACATTGCCCTTGTTTTAGGCTACATCAGTTTAGATTTGGTGTCAGGAATAGCATCCTCATGCTGGTGGTAACTCTTGTTAGGTGAGTCTAGGGATGTTGTGGAATAGTTTTGAATGTGCTTTTTAAAGGCTGGTCAGGTATCTGGCAGGAAGGTCTTGATGTTGGTGAACTTGCATGGGAGGATCTAGGTGATTTCCTGGGGCTACTCACAGATGTTCTTCCTGTTTCTGTCTCCAGAAATGGGCACTCTCTGCGTGGAAGGGTCTCTAAAAGCAGGGCTTACATGAAAATGAGGTTTCTGCAATTAACTTACTATTCACCATACCTGAGCAGAGAAAAAATGGTTTCACAGCTTTTAAAATGAGCAAGTGGCACGACTGTGAATGAATTACTGTGGCAGTGCTGTTCTGTCACTAGACAAGTCATTAACCCCATATATTCTTCAACTTCATTTGGTAAATTGGAGATTTGCATACCTCACCAGAGTACTAACTTAGGTCTATGATTACAGTTTATGAAATGGGCTAACAGCTTTGTGCGGAGTCAGTATCGGGATCAACATTTATGTTGCAAAACTTGGTAAAAGAAGTTCTGGTAAATAAACATACTCTGTTATGATTAAGTGTTGTGGACAAGTAGCTTCTGTTGTAGTCTTCTTAAAGCTTTGATCTGCTGTTGCTTGAGGTTTTTTAAACTTTCCTCTTAATTATAGAGCTGCAAAGAAACAGGGTTGTAATCTGTTACATCTGATTTTCTTCCCATTCATATATGTTTTATTTAGATGTTAACCTCTTTTTGAGAGGAATGGTTCCTTACTATGTCAGATACTGATTACTCTGACATGTGCAGAATGGAGAGTTTATCAACCTAAATTCAAGCCTGCTTCAAGTCAGAAAAAATGTATTTTCTGACATTTCCTGACACGCTTATTCTTGCATAGTACAGATTTTTTTACTGGGATTGTTTTTGTTTCCCTCAATTCCTAATCTATTCCTTAGTTTCCTCCCTTCCTGATCGTGCTTAACCTTTACGTTTTCCCATCCTATTTAGAATGAGCATCAATGAAAATTAGTCCACTGAGATTTGCCTAATAAATTATATCTAAATGACTTGTGCTGTGTTTCACACTGTGGCCAGAAATTAGATATATCACTCACAGCTGCACACTGGCAGTATAAACCAGAAGTATTAGGTTCTATATAGGTTGTTACTCTACCTTAGCCTTTGTATTTTCCAGTAGAGCAATAGTGGTGGGTCAGCACAAGAAAGATGAAGAATGAGTTCACGTGTGCTGTCACCTCATCCTTTCAGCTCATGTTGCTAGCAGTAGCTTCACTGTAGCTCATTTTAAAAGCATCCACATGGTGGCTAAGCAGAGCCAAGTACAGGACATCTGCACTACAGGCCTGCTGAATAGATGTTTGGAGTGGCAGCTGGTGACTAAGCATTTGTGGTCCCCCTTTACCACTTTGGATCTCCCCAGGTATGCTTGTAGGCAAGCCTGGTTTTGAGAGTAGCCTTAAACCCAGTTTTACTGACAAGGTAGTGATCTGGCAGGTGCACATCATCTGGTTCTTTTCCTGTTTCAGCAGTGCTATCTCAAATTTCAGACATGCAACCCAGTCTTGATTTTCTTTCCTGTTTAAATTACAAAATTAAAAAAAAAAAAAAAGTTGGATTCAAGTAATTACTTCTTATTATAATTTCATCACTGCTATTTCTTTTTACAGTAGAATTCCTGAGCAGATCCCTGATCTTTGATAAACCTTAGATAATTTGTGAGACCTTCAGCTCCTAACACTGGAATCCTGAAGTCCTCTTGTGCAGCTGGTAGAGTGATGGAGGCTCAGGCCCTTTTTACTTCAGGACATCCAAAACTAAATTAAACACTAAAAATTCTCCTCTTTCTTAGACTTGGTCTTGTGGAAAATCCTTGCAGCAGAAACCTTCTTATTACATGCCTTGTACAGTGCTGTGTGTTTGAGGATGCTTAATAAATAATTCTTTATTGATATACATGTATTAGCTGAGAAGATGGAAGTTTAGGCTTTATTACTTTGTCTGATAAGTATCTTCAACAAAATCACAAATACGTGGACAAAACTGCCTTTCCTGTTGCTGGAGAATAATTGCTTTTTAAAATGTGCATGTGGCAGTTAATGTTTTTTTCTTCCATTCTTCACAGAAAATGCAGGTTCTCTGAAAGTTCTCTTTGGGACACCTGAGTTTGTGGCTCCAGAAGTTATAAACTATGAACCTATTGGATATGAAACAGATATGTGGAGTATAGGAGTTATCTGCTACATTTTGTGAGTACCTTTGCTATTCTTAACACAAATCCTGACAGTTACTGAACATAGGAAATTTCCATCGACTTTTGAATTCTCCTCCAATTCTCATGCCTTTTGTATTCTCTTTAGCAGTTCAGCATGTTCAATTAAAATTCTCAGTTCTCTGAAGGGTGTAATTCAGCCATTTAGTGCTGTACATCTTGTTTCACAAACCAGCAACACTTCATCTAATTTGAAAGGACAACATGACAGTATTTTATTACTGACGTTAAACAATTTTTCTTTCCCAGATGTTAAAGAGAAATGTTTGAGCATGTACTAATAACTGATCAATTCCATGCTTTTATTCCCAAGTGAGAAAATTTTTGTGACATTTTGGTGTCTTCTCATTCAGATTGTATCCCTCATGGACACGCTAAAGTATCCCAGCATTACTGTATCTGTTCACAATGCATTTTCATTTATTACTAAGCACAAACCACTGGATAAATGCATTTTATAAGCAACATGGATCATGGAAATATTTTAGAGGATAGTTGGCTGCAGCTCTTGGTTACCTATTTCAGTATTTGATCTTTATATGTGATCTGATAACACATAATCATGAACTTCAGTGGGTCTAGAGAAATGTATATGGAAATAGTACAAGAACAGCAAGCGATCTTCTTCCAGCTGTGACTTTATGCATTTGATGCCATATAAACAAATGAAAAGAGAAGCTCAGTTTGGAGCATGGCTCTGGTTCCCTCATTCCAGTTTCAGTAGTAAGTAAATGGCAGATCTGCTTTGCACTTACTCTTTTCAAAGGCTTCTCTCAAAATCTCTTTTTTAAGAGCCCTCTCCTCCCTGGCTACTCTCTTTCATGGCACCTAGCCATACACAGTTGTTTGACCCATCTTTACTCAGTCTGTCTGTGACTCTCTTTGCCTTGTCAGCCTGTACCTACTCTCATGCTCTTATGATTTCCAAACTACACAACAGGATTTTCTTTCATGTCCTCTGCAGAAGCTACTGCATCAGCTCTCTTACTCCCAGCAAAGACTCTGAACAGTTCTGTTATCTTTGGTTTCTTATGTGAAGCATGCTATACTCTTCAAGGTCACTTTGCTCTGCCAGTTTATTTACAGGACCTTCATTTTACATTCGCTGCCAGCATTTCTTTGTAGATCTTGAAAGCTCATTTGGATCATGCTGCAGTTCAGATTATGTAGACCACACAGTCAGTCCCGAGATGACAAATTCCTTTACTTCTCTAGCTCTCGAGGCCTCCCGAGCTGCGGAGCCGTGGCAGAGCGGTGCGGAGCTCCCAGGCTGCGTGCCCAGCGATGGCACACCCAGCAGTTCCACCAGTGCTGCATTGCCCCCTAGAGGCCTCGGACACCTCCGGGACCAACCGTTAACCGCAGCGTGCCACGCACCGGCGGGCTCTACCGCCTTTTGCTGTCCTTTGTTAACAAAGTTAACAAAGTGTCCTGTGTTTACGGTATATGTAGTGAGAGGTCAGACAGCCGAGGCAACAACCGGTGAGAGCGGCTCAGTGTGCTCCCAAGGCACGCAGCCAGGGGTGCCTGCCCCGGTGTGGTAGGTGCTGGAGAACACCGTTCTCTAAGTAGCCGGGACAAAGGGAGCAGGAGAAGAGGTGAAGTGTCCTGCCAAAGACCAGCCTGCCGGCAGGGGCAGAACTGCTGCGTCCCAGTTTCTCGGTGCCACCAGAAGCAAGATATTTGGATGCTGTAACATTCAGCTGATGGGATTGGGGTGATGTTACACTTGATTCAGATGACCTGATAGGCCTTGTGAAATGTATTATGAAATTACTTGTTTGCTAAGGCGTCTTTAAAGCTCATTTAGCTCCTCATAAGGGGAAAGTTACATTACCCAAACAAAGTGATCTTTGTTTGGATGCATAACGATTGACACAATAATGATTAACAGTAATAATCAGCTTTTGTCTTTCTTGCAATAAGAATGAAGTAATAAAAGCTAGGGAAGACCTGTGAGTCATCGCTTGGACCTTCCCTCTCCACCCCAGAGTGCCAGGCTCCCAATCTGTCTTCACTTCCTTAAAGCCCAGCTATTTTTGCGGACTCAGAACTAGAAGCCATTATCCAAAATGGACCATCACATCACCATTGCAGAATGCAAATAAAAGTCATTGAGAACTCCATCTCTCTTCAGCTGTAGCTCCGCTTGCCTGTTGTGATTATGAGCTCCGAACTGCTGAGACAGAAGACTAGTGAA